>NC_050173.1:13975291-14237791 GCF_008315115.2 Sander lucioperca | reverse complement strand
GGGGGATTTCACAGGTGTGACTGACTGGCAAGTTAGCCCATAGCTAACATGATGCCTTCTATTTCTAGATCTAGCTAGATTACCAGTACTTATCTGAACTAACGACATGATCACTGTCACTAAATATAAAGAAAACATTGACTTTCACTCTGTGCTATTCACTGACAGTAAAAACACCTCTTCCACCTCTTCCTCATCCCAGTCAGTCATCATAGTGCTAGTACTAGGCTGAGGCACGGCTCCCCAACGTGACGTCATCACCGAATTGAGTTAACAATGATATACATATGTTGAGTGCTTTATGTACCCATTAATCAACAGTGGTGGTTAACCTGCAACATGGGCTTTAACTGCTTTACAGTACAGTATACACTGTTAGGTAGTTTAAGCTATAAAAATGCATAATACTTTATAAGCTCATCAAATGTTTTGTATGTCAAATCTGAATCTTTAAAGTAATACTATAGCTGCCATACAGCTGTGAATGTAGTACATTATTTAACTACTTAATTGAATTGTAGTGGAGTACAAGTATAAAGTTGCATAAAGTGAAAGTACTCTAGTAAGGTACAATTACCTCCCATTTGTACTTACGTAGGCTACTTTAGTAAACATACTTAATTATATTCCATCACTGCAGTGCGATCAAATTAAATCTACTGAATAAAGAGGTATTGGTCTTTTTTAGTAGTCCTAAAGCATATAGGTTTTGACCAACTGAACCTGTGTAGTTCACTTTCTTTTCTCTCTTTTATGCAATTTGGTTTACATTTAAATTTATACATTGTTTTATATTTCATTGTATCCTTCTTTTATAAGCTGCTGATTCTATTAATGTATGTTGAACAATACGATGTGATCAATAAATCAATTGTGATTTGTGTAATAGATGGTGTTAACAATGGCCTTGCTCATCAAATACGTGGCCCTTTTTCTGTGTGATTTAGTGCCCTGTTTGTTTCCCCTGAAGGTGTATTTCTGTTCATTACAGTATAATAATGTGCTCTGACATTTACAGAGGCGATGCAGGAAACCCTGAGCAACTGTCCCTGTGTTCTTGTTTTATATCCACTTGTTTGCTACCCATCCTAACTATTAAGTACCGGGAGGTTTGGAAATCAGGAGGTACCTGACAATGCTGGCTTATCATTCTTCTGTGGGCCATCCAGTGTCTTCATGTCGTGCCTAAGGGTTCTTGGTAGAAGCTGTGGTGTTTGTGTGCAGCTCATGGCCGAAGAGGGCAGGTTGTGTGTCCCACCAGGTGGGAACCTGACGGGACCTCTATGAGGAAATCCGACTGCAGGTCAAAAGGTAAAGTTACAAATTAAATAATAATAAATCTGGCTTTTTTTTTATTATAACACAACCTGGTTGTGAGTATGGCAACAATAACCTTTGTTCTCTCTTATGTGGCTAAAATTGGATTCAAATGACATTATTCATTTAGTAAGCTACAGCTTTGACACCGTTGCCTTGGTTATGGGCAAAGTCAGGAGGAGTATCCTCTCTCTGAAAAGGCTTGTCTTATGGTGGGGAGCACTCAAGAAACCCCATGCAGAGGACCAAGGCAAATATTCACGATTCATCTTTTTCAAACCAAAATCACAATTTGAAAGAATGCGATTAGCTAATGGTGAAGAACGTGATTAATCGAATGTGAATATTTAGTTGAATATTTGGTGTAACATTTGGTTTAACATTTTTTATTCCACTTTTTATTATATTTAGTGGGTTTTTTTCACTAGAGAAATGCTGGAATAATGTTACATATCAGATTGTTTACAGAAATGTCCTGTTTTCAGTGGATTTTCATTTATTTTGTATTACTTTAGTTAACATGATGGTAGAAGGTTGCAATATATAGATGCTGCTATTGAACTAAGGCATATCAGAAATTTTGGTTTACAGGAAAGTACTGATATTTTCTATTGGAATTGTTTTTTTTTTTTAGCTTTTGTGATAAATGTTTTGTGTTTGGCTGTTCACTGTTCCATGCTTATTAAAAGAAAAACATTTATTGCTGGCAATTCATATCTATGTGCTCATCCTTTCATTAGAATATAGAGCAGTTCTGATGGTGTTTCAGGTTATAATGGTCCTTGAAATTATCTGTTTCACAATAAATATTGACCATTAGCTATATTTAAAAAAAAAAAAAAAAAAATCGCAAATTGAATTGTAATCGCAATATCTGGCAGAAAAATCGCAATTCGATTTTCTCCCCAAATCGTTCAGCCCTACCCTGGATCCTCTAGCCCAGGGGTCTTCAACGCTTTTTAAGCCAAGGACCCCTTAACTGAAAGAGAGACGGAGCAGGGCCCTCCTACTACATATATTGTATCAAATTAATTTGCACATTAAACTGGGCCTACAATTACGTGTAGGGCGGCCTAAAGCCTTTATACATACCTTTCTTTGCATAGAATACTAAGCTTTCAAAATAGCCACATAATTGTCGCCATGGTTTTATAAATCATGTTTTCATTTAATAAACATACATGTGGCACAGTAAATCCTCAGGATTAATTGTATCTGTGGATGGCTACCTTATGCCAGGATCAGACTACACAATATTTTGGTCTTTCACCACAGTTACTATGTCAGACTAGACAGACATAGTGCCATACATTCTTGCTGTGTCTTGGACGGAAGAGTGGCAACACTACAAGTACGACACCGACCGCACCCCAGACCGATTATCGCAAGCTTTCTTAACGTGCAAGTTCTTTGGTCAACGCTTTTGGTGGAGCAGCAGCCTCTCAAAAACTCAAGAAAATCTTTTAAACTGACCGTTGTCGATCTGAAATAAATACAGATTCAGCAACTGCACGGCCTATTTCTCGCTTAAAATGTTTTCAGAAACACGCTTCGGTGAACTATTTTCATTTCATTATGGTCTGTTCTGAAATCCGGGAGCCCCACATGTAGCGTTCGTCCAATCAGGTGCAGCCATTGTGGTTGTAGGAGGGTGTAGCCTGTTTTCTTTGCTTGTCAGTGGTCAAAGTGAAGAGAAACAGATAACTGCTAGCGGTTAGCCCACTGGCGTGCAATGCTGGGAAGCGGGGCGATCCCTGCCGTGAAAACAACGCCTTTACAGGCACTCTGTGTATCTTTCCTCCACCAGAAAGCAGCAGTAGCGTCTCTCCTTTTTCGCCATGTTTACATATGTGCGCCAGAGAGCTCTCTCTCGTCATATTGGTCAGGAACATGTCGTAAAACATGTCACACTCGGCGGAAAAAGACCAAAAAAATCTGACATAATAGACTTTCTACGTTGTGGTCGTGAAACGTCCCAGAAGTTAGATCGCTGATCTTTGATTATGTCACACTATGAGAGGTAAAGACACACGTTTGTCGGTCACGACCCTCATATTCAGGCACAACTTTGAACCTTTGTCTGCGAAGTGTCTGTCGAGTCAAAATCGGGCTTAATTTGTGTAGTCTGATCCTGGCATTAGTGACTACTTTACCTATAGGCCAATAAGCATATCCTCAGTGGGGATTTACATTTGCTAATAATATGTTGGATTCATTGAAAAAACTTTCAAAAATGAACAATAATCTGGAGGTCCCCTTGCATTGACTCTGAGGACCACCTAGGGGTCCTGGACCCCCTGTTGAAGATCCTTGCTCTAACCATTGAGCACCATGCTGCAACTGTATTTGTTGTGACCCTTCTATAATATACACAAGTCTGGTTATCAAGTGTTACCTGACAGTGGGGGCATACAATAGTTTTCCTCGCTGTAATATTGAAGGGTGCTTGATCGAAGCTGTGGTGTTTGTGTGCTGGTCATGGTCATCGACAGGTTCTGTGTCGTCTCAGCCACGGACCTGAAAGGAGCTCCTTGAAAAACCCCACCTGGGAGGGTAAAATGGCAAAAAAGTTAACTAAATAATCACTCCTTTATTTAGTGGTATGTCCGTTACACAGTAACCCTGTTTTCATGTCAACTTGGGGCTACTTTTCTGATACATGTTGTCTGTTTTTCGAATTTGCTGTCATCATTTTGAAAAGCTGTTGCAGCTATAGCAATGGTAGCACTTTTAGTACAGTGTTTTCCCTAGTTTTATAAAAGACTTAAAGTGATGGTTCGGAGTAATTTCATCCTAGGCTGCTTTGCACCTTGACCTCGAGTCAAACAACCCCATAAGCTTTTTTGTTATAACGTTGGTCGAGTCAGCGTTATCAGCTGGTTAGCTTAGTGCATGCGCTAATGGAGCCACGTTTGTATCTCGTAAATTACCCCACTAATAATGCCCGGAATGATACCAAACTTCTACAGTAGTACAACTAGTTTCTGTACTTATCAAACGAGGCATTAGGAAGTTTGTAACTACACCAGAAGTATGTAGTAGTAGTATGTAAGTACTGCGCGATAGAGCATCCATCAGGCAAGTGTTATTTAAATATACTTCTGGTCTAGTTACAAACTTTCTAATGCCTTGTTTTATAAGTACAGAAACTATTTGTACTACTGTAGAAGTTTGGTATCATTCCGAGCATTATTAGTGGGGTAATTTACGAGATACAAACGTGGATCCATTAGTGCCTGCACTGAGCTAACCAGCTGATAATGCTAACTCGACCAACGTTATAACAAGGGAAAAAAGCTTATGGAGGGTTGTTTGGATCGAGGTCAAGGTGCAAAGCAGCCTAGGGTGAAATTACTCCGAACCATCACTTTAAGTTCACGTATTTGGCGGGGGGTTTAGGATTCGTCCCTTAAAAAAATGTTTTCCAATTTAAAAATAGAAGAAGCAGTTTGACATCAATTTGGAGCATTTTTATCACCATATCTGTGTCTAAAATGTTGGGAAAGTTAAAGCAGATAATAAATAAATAACACTCAAAAAGCTTAAAGTCAAAGAAGTCCTCTGGGGACCAACTACAATAGTTAGATCTGAGGAAAGTCTTTTAGTTATTTTGGTGCGCACATCAATTTCATTCAGCTTAGCTGCTGCCCAAAACGGCTCGGGTGCTGCACCTAAAAATGATGATAGGGTAAACCCTGTAGTGTAGTGTGCAGTGGTAGTAACAGGATAAATTGTGGTGGTAAATGTGCTTTTAGACATGCTTACAGTACTGGCTCTGGAGGCTGGTCTGCAGGTAAACAGGTCTTTGAATGCAGGGCACAGATGCACCCAGCTGATATTTCTCTTCTGTCTTCACCTGGTTCATTCTGACAGGCCCTGACTGAGGCAGCCGATCACTCTGATTTCTCCTTGGGGATTAGATTAGATTTCATGTGTACCAAAACAGTGGAAATGTATCTGAAAGTTATCTTCTGTACTATCTATATCTTAATGTTAGGTACAATTCCCAAAAGTTTCCAAAGTAAAAGCCCAACCTTGGCTTAACAGTGAGACTCGTGCCCTTAGACAAATGTGTAGAAAAGCAGAGTGTCCTATGAGATACTGAGAGATCACCAGGTATCCTACCAACGCCTTGTCAAAGCATCTAAAGCAAAGCATTTTTCTGATATCATAGCTAAAAATGCACATAGCCCAAAATGATGTTTAGTGTAATAAATACTAGGGGTGGGAAAAATCGATGCATCGCGATTTTCTCTAGAACGATTCGATGCTCGATTCTGATAAGTTAATAATCAATTATTATTATTATTTTATTTTTTTAAATGTGTTGATTTTTATTTAAAAGTTACTGTCTCCAGACAAGTACAAATCAAAAAACTGAGTGACTGAAAGAGGATGGGATAATGGACAACAACTTAGAGTTTAGGCAAGAGTGCAGGAAAAAAAACACACAAAAATGGGCAAAAGGAAAAAATAAATACATTTTGTATATATACACATGATCTAATAAGACATACATAAAATAATTAGGCAAAACACATATAGGCTGTTCATCTACTTTATCACATGACATCTGACCACCTCATGTTTCATGTTCTAAGAAGCCAGTTCTCCACCTTTAAACATGACTCTGGGCCTCTGACATGGGAGATTACTGGGAGAGAAGGGGACTTCCACAAGCATGTTTAAGGCTTAAGCATGGAATGACTACAAAATAAAAACCTCAGTAGACAAAACATTTCATTAAAAACTTGTGTGTGACAAATACTGTATATGTCAAAATCTAAACTTTGTCTAGCTGCTTTGTCTGGGAAGCAAACTGAGTAGCAAACTCAGATTTATATGTATTTTTTTTAAATCACGCATGGAAATTTACATTAAAAAACGGTTGCATCGAGATGCATCGATAATCGGTTTAGAATCGAATCGTTGGCCTCTGAATCGGAATTGAATCGAATCGTGAAGTGCGAATCGATTCCCACCCCTAATAAATACTGCACTAAATCATGCTATTGCACTCCCTGATGCTACGTTTGAAATCACAGAACCATTTTTGAGCTTTTTTATCAACAAGGTTGACACTATCAGATCTTGTATTTCACCTACTGATCATGACCCTTCTAATCTATCAATCCTATGCCCTGCTTCTCTGAATTGTTTTGTGCCTGTGGCCCTGTCAGCACTGATGGATATTGTATCACACATGAAAGCTACCTATTCATCTTCAGATATTGTACCCCTCTCGTCTTTTGAAAGAGGTATTTGATACTATTGGTCCCAGCCTCTTGTCTGTAATAAATAGGTCTCTTATGAATGGCACAGTCCCATGTAGATTTAAACATGCTGTGGTTCAGCCTCTAATTAAAAATCCAACCATGATTGTGATCGTGCCTTCTCCGTTGTGGCCCCCGAGACTCTGGAACAAACTTCCCATTCACATTAGGTTCTCCTCTACTGCCGAGATCTTTAAGTCTCGTCTTAAAACACATTTTTATTCTTTGGCGTATGATTTAGTTTAGGGACATTTGTATAGAAGTGTGTTGTTTGTATGATGTTAATTGTGTCTATATTTTTTTATTGTTTTCCTTTGCTTTTATAACATAATATAACTTTGTACAGCACTTTGTTCAGCCTAGGTTGGTTTTAAATGTGCTCAATAAATAAATTGACTTGACTTACAGTTAGACAATTAAATGAGAGTTGCAACTGGGCTGCCACTATCTGCTTTGCACATCTTAATCATTCTCTATACCAGTATCTCTAAAATGTAAATTAAACCAATCACTCAGGTAGAGCTGGGCAATATATCGATATTATATCGATATCGTGATATGAGACTAGATATCGTCTTAGATTTTGGATATAGTAATATCGTAAATGGCTTAAGTGTTGTCTTCTCCTGGTTTTAAAGGCTGCATTACAGTAAAGTGATGTCATTTTCTGAACTTACCAGACTGTTGTAGCTCTTCTATTATTTTTACCTTTACCCACTTAACCATGCTATCCACATTACTGATGATAATTTATCTTAAATGTCATTGTGAAGATATTTTGTTAAAGCACCAATTGTTAACCCTATAATATCGCCACAATATCGACATCGAGGTATTAGGACAAGAATATCGCGATATCTGATATCTGATTTGATCCATATCGCCCAGCCCTACACTCAGGCATAATGACTCAACCAGTTCTGGGAGTTTCGAAAGTACTTCTGTATTTCTCCTCAGTACTTTCTCTGCCTTGAATTATTGAGTAAAGCAGGGGTGGGGGGAGGTTAGTTTGCAATCAGCCACTAGTGCTGCTTAATACAATACAATTTCTCACTAAGAAAAAAAAGTTCCATATTCAACTACTGATTTTTGGTGCAACATTGCAAATCTTTTTTTAAGGTAAGTGGACTAACAGTCAATGGAACTGGAGGGCTCCCTCTGCTGGTTAAGGCAAGTAACGTTAGCTAGCTAATGAGAATTTTCTCTTGTAGGTTAAAAGTTTGACAAAACTATTAATTTTATACTGTTTATTGATCCCCAGTGGGGAAATTAGCTATCAACAACTTGCTAACCAATCTAAATATTGCTGTCAAATAATAATAAAAAAAGATCACATCAATGGATGCTATCGGTCAAGATATTTCTGCTCATGCCGTGTCTAAGGATGTTCTATTAAGTTAACGTTCCATACTTAGCTAGCTAGCTAGTGACTAGCTAACGAGCTAACGTTAATTTACCTAACGCTAGCGTTAAATAACAATTGTTAACAAACAGTGACTTATTTCTACCGGCATACTCACATTGACGCTGTGTTATGTTTAACCTAGTGAGCTTGAACGACGTTCAGAACAAAACGTAGCTTCAGTTAATAATAGACTGACAAATTGCTGATAAATTGTGTTTGTTCTTAGCGTTATTTAAAATCATAGCTATAACACCTAGGAACGTTGGACAGTATTTTTTTAGACGATTCTGATTGGTTGATTTTTCTTCCTGCAAAGTAAGATACAGTATCACATGCAGCCACTTATGATATTTTTAAGCTCTTATGGTTTAAAAATGGCATTCACCACACAGGCAAATATTTGCAAACGACTTTTATTATTTAGTTGGTATTTCTCATCCACAACTGTCATGTTTATGTCAATGTATGGTGGGGAGTTTATCTAAAAAATATATCATAGGATATAGAAAGCAGCTGCTTGGTGAATCGTTGTAGTTAGATATATACGAAGTGTATAACGTACACTGATGCAAAAATGTTTAGCCTCTCTAGTTAGAACAGAGATAAAATGCATTATAACCTACAGAATTACTGTGGTTATTTTTGTAATAACGTTACTCAATTCCTAAGAGGTTTCCGTAGTTTTAGGCGATACCATAGGATAAATCGGATAATGTGGATGGGTTTTATGTTATTCTTATCAGTGTGTGTATAGGTATATAATACATTCTTTAAAATCGAAAAATTCTCAAATACACTTTATCGTGGTAAAAACAAAAAAGCGTAACGATCAATTTAAGCTTGTGCAAAATTACACCCCCATCTAATCCAATGGTATAATCCCAGAGGTAGGGAAGACCTGTAGTGAGTGAGACAAATCAAGCCTGTGACAGCGGAGAAACTTGAGTTTTATAACAAATAAATACTGAACAGAGGTACGTACTATTCAAAAGTCCACTCTTGACCTCAGTAACCTGTTTTGTTTAACAACAGCACCATGTTTTGCCGAGCTGTCAGTACATATGTGGGGAAATTGCAAAGAAGATGACCATTTGCTAGCGATGGCTGAGCTATCGTTAGCTTGCTGCTAGCTGACTAACAGCTAAGTGCAAGCCGATGCCTCAAAACAGTT
This sequence comes from Sander lucioperca, assembly GCF_008315115.2. Taxonomy (NCBI): domain Eukaryota; kingdom Metazoa; phylum Chordata; class Actinopteri; order Perciformes; family Percidae; genus Sander; species Sander lucioperca. Next base: position 14,228,625 of record NC_050173.1, on the reverse strand, counting down.
GGGACTTGAGCAGGAAGGAGTAGCATGCTAGCTAAAAGCTAGCTAGCCTTTTAGCTAGCCGTCCTATTTTGGGATTGGCATTCCGCTAGCTAGTAACCTTAACTTGGCTGCCTTTATCACGACTATAAGAAGGCTGTTTATTTAGTAACGTTAACATTCCCCTTTTAAATACGGACATCGGCATATGTGAATTGGATAGCAGGAAAAACTGCATGATGATGTTGTAATGTTTTCACTGACGTGAAGTCAACTGGTATGAATAACGAGAAACAACACAGGGCCTAGTTTCTCATACTTGCAGGTAATGTGTGATTCTTCTGGCACAGAGATAGCAGTTTCTATATTATTATATGCAGCAGTCTCGCCTGTTAGCGTTAAGTTGCACAGCTACAATAGTATTGATTTCGGATTTTACCCCAAAGTGTTCACTGTTGATGAGCGTTAGCATTACCTCCATGAACTTGAGAACAATGTTTATCTCATCTGTTGCTATCATAGTAATGTGATCAGCTGTTGTAAAGCAGGCTATTTATCATTAGACTCATTTCAGTTGATGTACATGTTCACTTTGCACTATATCCTGACATCTGTGTATTGTACGTTAGTTACTCTTGATTAATGCTATTTTCAAATCCTTTTAATGATGAATGTTATTTTCAAAGATTATGACAACAAATGTTGACTTAATATTGTAATTACTGTATACTTAGTGTCATGAGATTCATAAAAATGACATGAAAACATTTTTCATCATTATGTTTATTCTGTCACCGTGCTAATAGTACCTTGTGTTGCTACTGCTGCTTAATCCTGGTTCACTACTAAAATGTAATCCATTTACGTAGGGAACATTTGGTTTGCTTTAAACAGTCCAAACTGTAGGATAGGAAGGTGGATGGTTACAAAACAGGATTATTAAGAAACTGAATCCAAAAGTCAAGCAATTTATGTGTTCATTTTTTAAGGATTTACTCACTTCTGTATTCCTATTTTTATTTTCTCGATCAGGCTGAAAGAGAAACTGTACAATGTCCTTAAAGCCGCGGGTGGTGGACTTTGATGAGACATGGAACAAGCTACTGACGACAATCAAGGCTGTTGTGATGCTCGACTATGTGGAGAGAGCCACGTGGAATGATCGGTTCTCGTATCCTATGCCAACTTTCTCCATATTAAAATAAATACAACTTTTGGTTAGTTTTAGATCAGGGTTTATGGACAGGAAGTAACACAGCTGCTCAGGACAATAAAGCAGGTGCCGGCAAATATGACTAATTCAGATAGCCACTATCAGTTTTTCAAAAAGTTGTAATAGATTATCATCGCAATGTTAAATGTTAGTGTGAAGTGAGCTGCTTGTTCAGGCAGAGGCTGAGCATTATAATTAATTTGCAGAGAATCCTTAACGGACATAGACAAAGCTGTATCTGGTATTGCATATAATCTACATCATTAGTAACTGTATATTTAAACATAGTAGAATCATGTTTGTTCTCATTATTTATCCTAAATTACGACACCAGTGACATTTATGCCTTGTGCGTTGCGTACCCAGAGCCTTTGGGTGAGAAATTATACACAGAGACCAAGGTGTTTCTTGAGAATCATGTTCGACAGTTGTACAAGGTAAGCAGTCACAAAAACTCCCAACGGCTGGCAAAACAAAATTAATCTTTACAGTGCATTTTCTTTTGTTCCTGTATTATGCTTCTTTCCCTAACCTATGTCATGATTGTGTGTGTATTTTAGAAAGTCCTGGAATCAGAGGAGAAGGTTTTAGTGATGTACCACAGATACTGGGACGAGTACAGCAAAGGGGCTGACTACATGGACTGCTTGTACAGGTAACATTGCTGCCTTTTATGTTCTTTGTTTTTCCTTGACTGATATAGTATTTTGATATTAGTGAGTCCCTGTGCTTATTCACCATTTAGTGATATCTTTTTTTTTTTTTTTTCTCCTCCACCTTTTATTTTCACAAACAAAATACCACAATTTGAAAACTGTTCAAAACTAAACTTTTGCGGTGCCTGTTTATTTCTTTTTATCCAACATATTCTCAGTTTGTAGCATACGGTATGATGAGACTTAAATCCACAGTGGTGTTAAAACGGTTGGTTGGCTAGTTTGTTTTGTTGTCTCTTTATAATGTTTTATTTTTTTTCTCAAAGAGACAAATGAAGGACATGTGTGTATTCAGCTTGCTGTTGGCTGTTGTCAGTGTGGTGTGTTCAAGTACAACTTTCAACAGAAGTTGTTGAGCCAAAGCAGGTGTCTGTCTTTGTCAGCCCTGATTCTCTAAAGGTAGCTGTGTGTGTCAAGGTCTTTGGATGCAGCGTCTACTAATTCTATGACAAGCTAGCCTGAAGTTTTTGTGCACTTTAAATATTACCTTGAAAAGCATAGTGTAAAGTGTCAACATGCATTTGGTTTGTCCTGATCCATTCTAAATCAATACTCCCTTGGAAAGCTTTCAGGTCTATTTTTATGTATACTTCCCACCAGACTGTCTGTACATATGCCTTTGTAATTTATTATCAGCGTGTGAGAGAGAGAGAAAGAGAGACTCTTGACTTTAGTGGTGACATAGTAGTGTTCAGTTCTTAATATAGAAGATGTTTGCTTATAATCCTCTCCTGATGTCCTGTGAATATATATAAATGTGTATGTTTGTATCCTGTCTAACACAAATGATCCTGTAGTGGATAGTGGTTGGACTAAAGTGCCAACTGAATCCAAACAAACAGTCCCAAACCCATTTAATCACAACTCCGCTCTCCAGGTTTCTTGGTTAGCATTCCTTTAACACTTTATGCTTGTGTTTCATGATCACTTGATTGTTTGAGAGAAATTAGGCTCAGTGTGATTGCTATACTGCTGGTAGAGGCAGATGGCACAGCTGTGAAAACTACACATCATTTAAGGTGGACTGAATTAGGCAACATAGATCAGCTTGATAAATACAGTATGTCTTTCATGTCCTTTCAGTCTGTGTTGAAACACAGCAGAGATGCATTACGACACAATTCCAGTGTATGTATTTCAACATCAGAGTATCATTCATATGAATTAGTGACAGCAGCGTACGGTGAGTCTTCCTCATCTTGATACTACTGTGTGTTTTGGTGCAACGTGAAAGTTTTTTTAAAGTAAAACGGAAACATGACCTTTTGTCAAAGCTGCGTTAACTCTGTTCTGTTAGCTGCCTTGACTGTTCACTGTGTTCACCAGCCAACAAGATTACTGTCTGTGTGTGCTGTTCGGTGCCGGGCAGGCAGTGCACCGTGGGATTATCGCTGCTTTTCCCCCCCCAGAAACTGCTGCCTACAGAGGGTTAATGAGAGCAGTGAGACACAACCTACAGTAAATGTGTGGGCTGTAAAACCAAAACAGTGTGTTAAAATGCTCTGACGGGCTGCAGACTTGGGTGATACAATTCTCAGCGATTTTTAGTGCTTCAATCCTTTCACCTAAATTAAAATGATTTGATTCATGGTTACTATATCAAACCTTATACATATAAACAGATTCATGTAGGATTTGGAAGGGGTGTTTCTGTTAATATTATCTGAATAATCCTGATCTGTTGGTCTATAATAATAATAAGATGTTTTTACAGTAATCGTAAAGATATGAAGAACCTGTGTTTTAGGGCTGTCCCGAATATCATTTTTTGGGGCTTTGAAGCTACAGTAAGAGCTATTCAAATATGTTCGTGGAGGAAGAGAATGGGTGTGTGTGTGTAATAGTCGGACCGACTCGGACGTAATCCATAACCATGGCTACCAGATTGCAGCTAACGTTACAAAAAACCCAGTACTGCTGGTGCACGGTGCAAACCTCCAAATGTCTCTCAGCAACAGGTCTATCTGTCTTGCGGTGCGCTGTAGCCCGGCGAGACGGTAAAGAAGATAGCAAGTGAGAAAGACTGTCGCTGTGTTGGGCTATTTCTGCCGGTTGGATTTGTCCTACACACATTACAGTAGATAACATCTCCTAAAAGTCCTCTTGATACAATTTATATTTTAACATCTTGACTTCCTACCCCACTTTGTTCAGGTATCTCAACACTCAGTTCATCAAGAAGAACAAACTAACAGAAGCAGACCTACAGTACGGCTACGGGGGAGTGGACATGAACGAGCCGCTCATGGAGATTGGAGAGGTACTGGCTGATTTTCTCGCACTGGTGTAAAAAAAAAACGTCCTGCACATAGACGCTTCCACGCCCACTGGGGTTGTTAGATAAAAGCAAGGAGAGCACAGTGTAGAGATTAGTGGGATTCAGCTTCTTGGAATCTGACACCATCCAACTACAAAGACTTACACACAGATCTGATTACACTTTTGTTACATGCTGTCTTTTCATTTGTCTTTGCAGTTGGCGCTCGATATGTGGAGGAAGCTAATGATCGAGCCCCTCCAGGCTGTCCTGATCCGGATGTTGCTGAATGAAATCAAAAAGTATGTTTTTCACATAAGCTGAGCCACAAGAAATGATTTTCTGAAATCCACTTTTGTTTTGTCTCAAATGAATATTTCTGGCTCTGCAATGGTAGAGAGAGGAGGCATAGCATATTAAGTCCTGGTATTCTAATTGAACACTATATATATATATATATATACACAATTACAAACATTAGACCTAAGACTAGCTTCCTTGTATCTTACAGTGATCGTTGTGGCGAGAACCCCAACCAGAAGGTAATCCACGGGGTCATCAACTCCTTTGTTCATGTTGAACAGTACAAGAAGAAGTTTCCACTAAAGGTGAGACAACAAATAATGACCCAGATGATTAAAAGTGTTTGCATTGTGTTTTTATATTAGGCTATTTATTCAGTTATTGTAGATAATGTGAACAACAAGGTCAAAATTCAAAACAAAGTCTTTATTTACGTAGTTGCTATTTACACAATCCACACTCTGTGTGTTTTGTTGTGCATTATGCACAGGATGTACTGTAGCTGTTCATAAAGGTCTGTAATGTATGTGCACTGAATAAAACTAAGAAAATGCACGAGCGGATGTTTTTCCTTAGGAAACTAAACACTTTTAGATTAGACAGACACATCCTTGTAATGTTTTACAAAAGTATCCTCCAGAGTGTTCTGTCTTTTGGCCTTATCTGTGTGTTTGGTAACATGAATGTTAAGGACCAAAAGAGATTGCAGCGATTGATCAAGATGGCCAGTAGGATCATCGGAATTGACCAGGTGTCGGCAGCTCAGTTGTACAATGAGCTTATCTTAAAAAAGACTGACCAAATCCTTAATGACCCTACTCACCCTCTTCACCATAAATTTATGAGAAGCAATAGGTCAACTGGTAGAATTTTACAACAGAGAATTAGAACAGAAAGGTACAATAAATCATTTGTGCCTACAGCGATCAGACTGTATAATGACCAAGCACATCACAGGCACTTTAATTCTGCACTGCCACTTTAACTGGATGGCAGATCTTAATTTTTCTTATTATTTTTAAATTGTTTAGCTACCTGATGATAATTTTATAGTTTTTTCTCTTTTCGTATCGTAAATGTCAGACGTCGGATTGTCTTTGTCTTTTTTGTAGGATTGTCTATTTTTTTTGTATTGTTATTGTTGATTTCTGTCATTGTCACTTCTGTAGTATTTTCTCCTCTCTATACATGCTTACTGGCTTGTTTGTGGTGTCTATATGTTTAGAGAATATGTTGTGACAAGGACGTGTAATGAATGACCACATGAATTTCCCCTTGTGGGATAATAAAGTTTACCTTGACCTTGACCTTGTATATGTCCATGTATATGAAATCCTATGCGGGCCACGTGCTCTTCCTGTGTTGCAGTTTTATCAGGAAATCTTCGAAGGGCCATTTCTGACAAAAACGGGAGAGTATTACAAACAGGAAGCCTCCAATCTACTGCAAGAATCCAACTGCTCACAGTATATGGAGAAGGTAGGCTTGATGTACAGATAATGCACGTATCTGAATGCTGCGTATGTTTATGCCGCCATGTGAACCTATGAGCTGCTATAACACTGTCATACCCGTGTGTGTGTGTGTGTGTGTGTGTGTGTGTGTGTGTGTGTGTGTGTGTGTGTGTGTGTGTGTGTGTGTGTGTGTGTGTGTGTGTGTGTGTGTGTGTGTGTCAGCATCCATCAGATGAGTGTACATTCATATTTGCTTATCAGAGCCAGTTAATAACTGGGAATGCAACTTTTTGTTTTCCTTACTTATTGTTATGTGCTGTTGTGTGCTATGTATGCATGCTCAAAACTATATGGAGACTAAAAAATACCAACTGCCCTGTCCCCACAGAATGACTTTCTTTCAATATGTTCCATACAGTTGACAGGTTTCTAACACGTATCTATATTTAGTGGAGGCAGGGTTGGAAAGTAAAGCAAATTATACTGTAGGTGCAAGCAGCAATAAGGCAATTGGGTTCCTGTTTTGCAATTTGGTCATGAATATAAAAAAAGGTGGAGGGTGGGGGTGTGGCCTTGACCAACTGCCACTTTGCTCGTTTGAAAGCCATGATGTCTCTCTCTCTCTCATGGGCGGGCCAAATTCTCTGGGCGGGCAAAGCAGAGAAAGGGGAGGTAACCTTCCTCCTTATGACCTCATAAGAAGAAGATTCCAGATCGGCCCATCTGAGCTTTCATTTTCTCAAAGGCAGAGCAGGATACCCAGGGCTCGGTTTATACCTATCACCATTTCTAGCCACTGGGGGACCATAGGCAGGCTGGGGGAACTCATATTAATGTTAAAAAAAACCTCATAAAGTGACATTTTCATGCCATGGGACTAGGGCTGGGCAATATATCGATATCGTGATATGAGACTGGATATCATCTTAGATTTTGGATATCGTAATATCGTGATATGACAAGTAGTGTTGTCATTCTTGGTTTTAATGGCTGGATTACAGTAAAGTGATGTACTTTTTTAATATTTTTGTATCTTTTCTATTATTTGCCTTTACCCACTTAATCATTATATACACATTAATGCTGATTATTTATCAAAAATCTCATTGTGTAAATATTTTTTTGTAAGCACCAGTTGTCTACCCTACAATATCGCCGCAATATCGATTTAAAAGTATTTGGTCAACAATATCATGATATTAGATTTTTTTCCATATCGCCCAGCTCTACATGGCACCTTTAAGAGAAATTAATGAAAATCGACCACATGTTCTCTGACTGCTAAAAAATCATAAAGATGAAGTAACTTTATTAATTAGTAATTATTGACTTTATTTTTTATTAAATAAAATATAATATAGTAGGGCGCCTGGGTAGCTTACCTGGTAGAGCGTGGGCCCCATGTACAGAGGCTCAGTCCTCGCCGCAGCGGCTGCAGGTTCAATTCCAACCTGCGGCCCTTTGCTGCATGTCATTCCCCTCTCTCCCTCTCTTCATGTCTAAGCTGTCCTATCGATTAAAAGCCTAAAATGCCACAAAAAATAATCTTAGTGTGTTCCACTACTTGCATTAGTCACAGTCAATTTAACCCCACATATATACAGGTTGCATTACAAATATTTAAACATGGTATTATTAAAATCATATATTTGGCTTTTCGAAAACCTGCAGCTACATTGTAATTACTGATTTGTTGGATTTCTGTTGGATTTGACTAAACTGACCCCTGAGCCCTTTTCTTTTCCATCGTTCTCTTCCTCCAGGTTTTGGGGCGGTTGAAAGATGAAGAGATGAGATGTCGGAAGTACCTGCACCCCAGCTCCTATGCCAAAGTCATCCATGAATGCCAGCAGAGGATGGTGGCAGATCACCTGCAGTTCCTGCATGGGGAGTGCCAGAGCATTATCCGGCAGGAGAAGAGAGACGGTCAGTGTACTACAGTCTTTTGTGTCCTACTCAGGGCTGCGCAATATATCGTTGTTTTTTTTTTTTTTTTATCGTCATCGCAAGCAAAGAAGCAAATAGAATAGAATATAAAAATACTTTATTGTCTACTTTTTTGAGTGCAAAAGGGCAGACATTTGTCTTTGGTTTACATGTGCATTATATATACCAGCGCGCAGTACACACATTGAGTTGTGGCATTGGGATCAAACTGTGTGTGTGTGTGTGTTGTGTTGTTGCTTTGTCTAGACATGGCCAACATGTACACCCTGTTGCGAGCAGTGTCCAACGGGCTGCCCCACATGATCCAGGAGCTGCAGGTCCATATCCACAATGAGGGCATCCGAGGCACCAGTAACCTCTCTCAGGAAAACGTTAGTACTACTACAGCACTCTGTGTGTGTGTGTGTGTGTGTGTGTGTGTGTGTGTGTGTGTGTGTGTGTGTGTGTGTGTTAAATTGTGTCCTTATATTTGTTCAAGTGTTGGTTGGTAGTATTGTTGTTGTTACAACAATATCATCATATGATTATCACCTTTTGCCTGCATGGTCCCATTGCCCATTGACTGTTGTCATTTTTGTACGTTTACTTTGGCTTCAAGTAATCAGACTTTTAACACAACTTTGTCCCTCTCTTGTGGCTTCTCTAGATGCCAACCCTGTTCGTGGAGTCAGTGCTGGAGGTTCACAGTAAATTTGTTCAGCTCATAAACACAGTTCTAAATGGAGATCAGCACTTCATGAGTGCACTCGATAAGGTAATAAACCCCAGGCTCTAATAGCTGCTGCCTCATTTAACAACGCACTCGTAACAGTCAACGCTGTTTACACTCAAAAGTACATTTTTTGTTGCAAGTTCTCGTTTCTGGTTTAAAATACTTTTATTTGGAAGAGCTGGATCCTCATTATACATGGTGTCCAGATAAGCCTTTAACTCCAGAACTTTATTAATAAGCCCTCCCTAAATTCCCTGGAGGTCTCTCCATACACTATTCCCTCTTTCAAGCTCGTAATAGTCAGATTCCGTCGCTTTGAGCGTTCCTCCAGGTCCAGGGATTTCCAATTAAGTCATTCAACTTGTCCAGCGAGACGCTTTACCTGTGCCTCCAACTCCGCAACATTGTCTGTTGTGCATGATGCAGACTGCTCCGTTCCAGTCAGCGTCTCAGTTTGTGACTCAGGATGTCAGGATGCTCGATCGTTTTCCGTTTTCAAAGTGGCAATTTCGACCTTCAGAGCAACCTCACAACTATCAGTTTTTATCGTGTACAACTCAGAGCGCAGGGATGCTATTGCAACCAACACGACATTTTCTTTCTGGTCGCATGTGTCTGCCTCTTCCCCCAGGCAAGGCCTCGGTACTGCAAGTTTGACATTCTCAGGTCCCTGGAGTAGTTTGCTGCGTTTAGCTGTGTTTATGTGTTGTACGTAAGAATGTGTTTATTTGATTTCTCTATCTCAGGCTTTGACGTCTGTGGTGAACTTCAGGGAGCCCAAGTCCATCTGTAAAGCCCCTGAACTGGTGAGCACACACACACACACACACACACACACACACACACACACACACACACTGTTAGTATTATACACAGTGCCTTGACCAGGTCATGTCCCTCCTGGTGTCTCTGTGCAGCTGGCGAAATACTGTGACAATCTGCTGAAAAAGTCTGCAAAGGGAATGACGGAGAATGAGGTGGAGGACAAGCTGACGAGCTTCATCACAGTGTTCAAGTACATAGACGACAAGGACATCTTTCAAAAGGTGACCGGAATTCCTCTTATGCTGAAATATACCAAAAACACAGACAAAACTTCCTCTAAAATATCTTGTGACATTCTAATGTACACACTTTAAGTAGGAGGGGGGTTTTGCCAAGTACTCCAAAGGGCCACTCTTTTTTTATTTCCATTGTGTAATGTTTTGAGTTGATTCTTAGCAAAAACCCCTTTGTTCTTTCACAAATATGTGCTCATTCATGTGTAATTACTTCCACCAACTAATCAAAGTATTCTCGTATGCGTAGAATCTGCCATTCAGAATCATTCAGAATACACACGAGTGAGTCGCTCGTGTGTATTCTGCCATGTTGCGCCTCCATCTTTAAAATACATTGGCCAAAGAGGGACATACCTCCGCCTTTCGCGCTTTTACACTCCGTGGCACCGTGACGAATGCCAGGGGGAGATCACTCGCAACTGACTGCCAGATTTGAAAGCCTGTTGAAGATGGAGGATCACGCTGATACTTTACTATCATCAGCTTGGATTCGTTTAGGAACCTCATAGCTGATGTTAGCAATGAAATGGTACCAAAATAACGAAAACGTAAAACTATTATTACACTGGAAGGAACTTCGTCGTACTTCTTGGAACAATACGGCCACCGTAGGAGTTAAAACGCAATCGGAATGGGAGGGGCTAGAGAGTAATATTCAGTCGGTTGTCGTATACAATTTCACCACTAGATGGGAGAAATTCTTACACAATGTAGCTTTAAGTATTGTTTTTCTTTCTGTTTTCCACAGTTTTATGCCAGAATGCTTGCAAAGCGGTTAATACATGGTTTATCATTGTCGATGGACTCAGAAGAAGCCATGATCAACAAACTAAAGGTAAATGCAAAGCTGAACATTTTGAACTAAGACTTGTGATACATCTTGACACTACCAGGACCAGTACCACTACCCCTCAAAAACCCTCTGTCCTTTTTCGATTTCTACAGCAAGCTTGTGGCTACGAGTTCACAAGCAAACTCCACAGAATGTACACCGACATGAGCGTGAGCGCCGACCTCAACAACAAGTTCAACAATTTCATCAAGACACAGGAGACGGTGGTGGACCTGGGCATCAGCTTCCAGATCTATGTATTACAGGTGAGGAGGACATACCTCGCACACCAACAACCATCGGATTCAAATCTAAGAATATTATGAGCATTATTAGATTGCGCTGTCTTTATCAGACAGGTTCGATTCTACCAACCATAGTTTTGTGTTCCCATGTTTTCGGTACAAATGTGTATTGTTGTGCTAAATGCCATGTGGTTGCAGGCTGGAGCCTGGCCTCTCACACATGTTCCCTCCTCCACATTCGCCATCCCTCAAGAACTAGAGAAGAGTGTGCAGATGGTGAGTTTACTCTAGTGGAGCACAGCGCAAATATTAGTTATAGGTTCACACTTATGAAAGGAGTACATTGCAAAAATCGGTTCTGTCTTCCCCTCCTTTTACAGTTTGAGTTGTTCTATAATCAGCACTTCAGTGGCAGGAAGTTGACCTGGCTGCACTATCTCTGCACAGGTAACACAAACACACACGTACACTGTTTCAAATATGCAAGATTTTATTGTAGAAATGCATCTGTTTGAGCCAATATCTGAAAGTGTGATTGCAGCTGAAGGTTAGGGATGCCACCGTGAGGACATTTTCCCACTAGTTAATAAACCTGTGACCGATTACACCTTAAATGCACCACGGCTGTGACTAGGGCTGCAGCTATCGATTATTTTAGTAATCGAGTATTCTACCGATTATTCCATCGATGAATCGAGTAATCGGATAAGAAATACTTAGTAAGAAATACTTAGTAAACAGCCCCCTTCCCCTTCTTGCCTCTGGCTTTTATCACTGGATATGCAAAAGAGCTGTTCACTAAGCCCAGGTAAATGTGACTGTACAAAGCTTACAGCAGGGCTATTCAGCTACACTGTTCTGGGGGACACGTTTTCAGAAGCCTAATACTGAGTGAGGAGAAAGAATAAAGAATGCAGACATCACCGGCATGATGACGTCATTCACGTGCATATTAAGTGGCCATGCTGGGGGGAGGAGCCGGTTTGTCTCCGGCAGCAGCTAAGTTTCCAAAGATTAGTAGCAAACTAATAAACAGTCAGACTACAAACCGACAGCTCTCGTTTTAGCTTGTTGGTAAAACATGGCTATTTGCGGAGTAGCACACTGTAGGCTAGTTGTGTAAAACAGCGCGGTGGAAGAGAGCAGCGGACGTTTATTACCTTGTGTCGGGTTCACTCCGTGGAATGGATGAGTAGACTGGATGTTTTCTACAGAGATGAGGTAGCAGCATGTTTGGCAGCTTAAAATAATCCCAAACTTTCTGTCGTTTTCTCTCGCCTGTCTCTTCTCTTAGACCCTCGCTACTTTCGTCTTCCTTCATTTGTAATCTGGGCCGTCAGTCTTGTGTCCGCAGAAGCGTCAACCTGTTGTGCGCTAGTAATAATCCTCCGTGCGGAAACACAGTGAGCCGTACAACCTTAATTACGTTGATTTAACGAAGCTTCGAGGCAAAGAATTTTGCTTTGAGGATTTTTTTTGTAATCGAATTATTCGAGTTATTCGAGGAATCGTTTCAGCCCGAGCTGTGACTGCAGACACTTTCACGTGGGCGCTGATGCGCAAAATGTGGTTTCTTTCTATAAAAAAAGCAAAACGACGGTGGAGGTGTTGGGCAAGAAATGTAATTGGTGTATGCCCAAACACCATCTAACACCGTCTAACGCCCTGTAACACTGTGTAACACCGACTACCGCAGCAAGCCTACTGAAGATCCCTAGATTTGGTGCATCAGAATAACCATTATAAATAAAAACAGTATCACACCCAGGCAGGTCTAATCAATTCTATTCACAAAAAAACAGGTTAAATAGTAACGTAGTTGGTTCAATCATATGTACCGCCATTCATCCGAGTCTGCTCGTCTCAAATAGGTGAGGTGAAGATGAACTACCTGTCCAAGCCCTACGTCGCCATGGTGACCACCTACCAGATGGCTGTGCTGCTGGCCTTCAACAACAGCCTGACGGTGACCTACAAGGAGCTGCAGGACGGCACCCAGATGAACGAGAAGGAGCTACAGAAGACCATCAAGTCGCTGCTGGACGTCAAGATGCTCAACCACGACTCGCAAAAGGTCTGAGCTTTCACGTGCAACAAGTGGAATCTGAAGCACATCCCACGACTTGTTTTTGTCTTTGGTAACGGCTAACTGGTTGGGAAGTTTATGTGTATTTGTACCAGATGCCTTGCCAAGTCCTTGTTCATGTGGAAAGCCATGATGATTATTTGAATACAGGATATCTTCCCCTCTGCCGACAGGAGGAGATTGAAACCGAGTCGACGTTTTCATTAAATATGAGTTTCACCAGTAAAAGGACAAAGTTCAAGATCACGACGTCAATGCAGAAAGACACACCGCAGGTTAGAGAAAGGGTCATCCATCCTTCTGAATACGTTCTCAAGCGTTGCTGTTTTTGCCGCTCTGTCGATCTCTAAATCTGCCTTGTCCCATACCTGTCTGATCATTAGGAGATGGAGCAGACGAGGAGCGCCGTAGACGAGGACCGCAAAATGTATTTACAAGCTGCTATAGTGAGAATCATGAAGGCACGCAAGGTGCTCCGACACAACGCCCTCATCCAGGAGGTGGGTTTTTTTATGACCTTGCTTTCAGGAACATATGCATTTTAGTTTCAGAGTCTGAATGTTTGGGTCTCACACAAGAAAAAACAGATTTCACAAAATAAATACAGTAGACGTATATGTATACACACATACATGTACATATATATATATACATTCATGCCCCCAGATGTATCCCCACATATCACATATACTCCTTTTACATACACATGTACAGTATAACACCTCACATGTGTGGACAAATCTATATACTGTATACTAGGGGTGTAACGGTACAGAGAAGTCACGGTTCGGTTCATAACCCGGTTCTGGACGGCTGAAAAAAGGATAGGATACATTTCTTTTCATTTATTTTGAACAGATAGTAGTGCAAGTGTCAAAGACAAAATCCTCTTGCCGGGGACTGAGGTGGCATTTTGCCTACTTGCAACTTTGGTAAATAGTTTTCATTATAAAAATAACAAACATTTCTGTATTGCACTGAACAAAAACTGAACACTTTTCCCAAAAGGCAACAGATTATTAGTGAAACAACAGACATAATAGGCTATAACACTGAAAAGCGTCCCTTATGTTACGAAATTTAAAAAAATTGTGCGTTAGGAGTGTTACAAATAGTTCCACCTTGGCTATATGCCAATGTAGCCAATCGCTATGATAAAATGTAGCCAATCGCTTCAGTAATCGTTTTATCCCGTTTTGCTTTTGCGTCTAAAGCCCGTTTGAACGCAGCAGGGGTAAGGAGTTGGGCTCTGGTTTGGTTTTTTTGCTTGTGGTGCTAACACCAGCACCTGTTGCTAACGGTGTACAGCTTAAAGTTTCCGGGTGGAACTCGCGCTTGTGAACTTTGGTTCCATCAATCTACAATACCGCGTATTCTGCATGCGTCTGCGGTCACCAAACCCTGACCCCCGTACCATGAACCATGAACGGATTGGCACGAGTACACAAACCGTTGCAGCCCTAATATACACACAAAAGGATCATAATATAGTTGTCACTCCAATTTACATGGTTTTTTTTTTTTTTTTTTTTATCTAAACAATGCTGTTAGTCTAAATAAAATATTCAACACATTGAAAATATAGTTTCAGAGGCAGTAGGTCTGTGTGTCAGCATCCCTGTTTGTAACATTAGATGAACTGTTTAATCAGTGATATTCTAAACGTCCCTGTGTGCAGGTCATCAATCAGTCCAAAGCCAGGTTCAACCCAAGTATCAGCATGATCAAGAAGTGCATCGAGGTGCTCATCGACAAGCAGTACATTGAGCGAAGCCAGACCTCGGCAGACGAGTACAGCTACGTGGCGTAGGCAGAGGAGCCGAGCCACGGAGCGCTTCCACACAAACACTGGCCTGTGTGACTGACCGGCAGATGCAGGTTTAAAACGTGAAATACATGACAAATAAACAGACTCATTCATTCATTTAGGTTTTGGACTGTCGCTGTCTGCTGTGATTCTATGCGGTGACTAAAAGCAGGACTGGTGCCTCCATCTTTGAAAAACAAGAAAGGTCATCGCGTCACATCAGACAGCCAGCTAACCCCACCACCCACAAGACCCTCCTCCCAACCCCACCCACCTTCTGATTTTAAGCTGTTTACAACATCACCAGTGCCACGCACCTGTGCGTCAAACGACAAAAAGAAAATGCCTATCGCTGTTGGAGAGGAAAGAGCCGACAAACATACTAGTCCACCGAAAATAAAGGAAAAAAAGAAACCCAGGGGGAAGAGTATGTTGTGACATCAGTGACACATTGGTGGCCACACATTAAAAAACATGCTTTCTTTTCTCACGTTTGCAGTTGTTGTGTGTTTATTTTTCTTTCTTTGTTAAATGTACTGAAGTTAGGAAAACATATTGTAATAAAACTGGTATACTGACTATTGTATCTACTTTCAAATGTTAAGAAAAAAATGAGGTGACAAACATGATCCTGCTGCTTGTCAAATAAATGAAATAAAAACACTGAAAGGTTTTATGTAAACATTTGTCGAGTGTATCCATATGGCAGTCATTTCTGGCGGTGTTTTTGCATTAGTTACAGCTGGGTGCAGTAACACCAATTTACCAAAACAAAAATCTAACCGGCATAAAAAAACAATTCACAACATGACCAGACTTTTACTGTGAAGCCGCTGCAGGGAGTGATTTATCATTTAATTAATCAAAAGTTAGAAAGGGATTGGCTTCACTTCAGCCCTGACAAGGGGAGGAGACGGGGGAAAAACACTGAGGCTCTGATGTGTTTGCTGAAAACTGAGAACAGGAACAAAGGAGCACATTGAAGCTACAAACAATGGCTATGTTATGCATTTTGCTGTGAGACTACTGAACACTGGAACTCAAGTCATGTCATCATGACATCAACACAGCAAATCAGTCCGTTCAGGAATCTCCAGCAACAAAATGAGAACATGTATCAGTTTATTTATTTATTTTTTTAGAAATATGTTTAATGATTTTCAAAAAAAAGAGTAAAGAAAGGAGAGAGGGGAAAAAAAAAAAAAAAAACCTAAAAAAGAACATAACATACAGAACACAGCACATCTTGGATTACAACAATATCCCATGGTCATAGTTAGAATGGGTACTACAAACAAAAACATCTAACAGTAGTGACAAATAAATGAATTTGACAAAATACAAAATCACAAAATCACCTACTCATTTGCACAGTGAGGTTTTATACAATAGCCAATGCCTAGGAGCTCACATTTTTAAGGTAATTCTGTATCGGGTCCCATGTTTTATCAAACTTGTCTCCTCTATCTTCATTATAGAATCTCAATCTTTCCAGATGTAAAGTATTTGACAATTCTCCCAGCCACAAATTATATGAAGGCACAGAATCCATTTTCCATACACGTAAAATCAACTTTTTTGCAATCACCATCCCAAACTGAATGGCTCTTCTTTCAAATTTATTGACGGAGGAGAGGACACTAGTGGCCCCCAAAATCGCTACCAATGGGCTGGGTATGTATCAGTTTATTAGAAACTAGTGAACAGCTGTAACTTAACAGAACCCACTGGATTGGGCCCCAGACTTTCACATTTCTCATCAGACATTTTGACTCATTATAGTAGGAAAAGCACAGACCTTACTAACATTAACAATGGCGCAGTTCTAGTGAAATTCCCCTGTGAGCCACGGCAGTGTGACAGTGGTAGCCAATATGTAAATACCAGGATTCTGCAACGGAAGCACCGAAATGGAATTCAGCCATCATTATTTGTAATATGGATGAATTAATAGTGTGAAAAACCTTTCCCAGCATTCGTCTCTTCAAGGACATAAAGCATTGACTCAAAAAATACTAAATACTAAATATAGGAAAGTGAATAGTAAAGTATAGTGAGTAACTGAGTATGAACACATTTCAAGCTTTAGATGAGCAGCTAACTGCCCCGTCCAATGTATTCGTGTGAATGGCAACTTAAAAAAAACTGCGTCATGCGCACATGCGCGTTCAGTACGCAGCTCATTGAGCCCGTGAGCCAGCTGTTGTGCTGGCGGCTGTCCATGGTGCTGACGCAGGCCAAAATGAGTGAGAAATTTTCATTAGGAAGGAAGAAGAAACAGTATGCGCATAACATAGTATTGTTCAGTCAGCCACGAGACTCCTGTGGTAGGGAGGGAGCGTTAAGAATGTCCTTCATGCATCGCATATTCGCCATGATTATCTGATGTGTAATTAGTGATCCAAACGGTGGGATACAAACACACAGTAAAAACGCTACACACTATTCTATCCTTCTCTTCTTATAAGTTTTTTTTATGGCCGTATTAGCAATAGAGGACCTCGTGGCGCAACGGTAGCGCGTCTGACTCCAGATCAGAAGGTTGCGTGTTCAAATCACGTCGGGGTCATATCTTTTCAACTGCAAAGGACTGGACGTTACGTTCAGTATGACTAACTACATTGATGCCGAATGTACATAAACATACAATGATTGTCCTGTGCAACATGACAAGTAATATGTAACACACCGCAAAGGCATATTGCGACAAACCTCAGCTGTTTTTCAAACTAATAATGTAAACTGTCATTGAGTTTTTTATTTCACTTTATAGCTTAGTTATGCTGTATATAGACAGTAGTCTCGCATTGCCAGACCTATCTCAACAGCACTGTGGAGTACTATAGACTGTAATGTGTGTTGGCTTGCATATATTATAAAGTATAGCTAACAGTTGGTCTGATGGAGCTCCACGTATTCACATTGTTTGAAACTGCTGTAATAGAGGCATTTCATCCATACACCAGATGACAATTAAGACAGTTTAATAAAATGACTCCTGGTTAGAAAAGGAAGAAATTCCCCATGTTGGCTTTTTCCTAGCAATGTAACAAGTCATATAAGCAGCTGTATTTAGATTCTGAGAACAACTGGAAAGGACCAGACACTGTAATAGTAATGTCATGAAATGGGTGTGAAAACCTTTGACCCTGACATGACTTGAACATGCAAACTTCTGATCTGGAGTCAGACATGCTACCGTTGCCCCACAAGGTCCCACAGAAAGCTCACTTAGGTCTCCTGGGAAACTCACAGTTGTGACAAGAGTACAGCACAACACACTCTACGACTGTGACTCTCTGACACCATGGGTTTATGTGAACAATGATGAGGTCAAAATCCAGAGCCACAAATATAACAGTGTTCAGGCAGGGCCGGAGGTATCTACTAGAAGACCAAAGAGTAGCTGATCGTGGCCAGTTAGCTCAGTTGGTAGAGCAGGCGCACATATAGTCCTAAAGAGGTTTATTCCTTGACGCAGAAGGTCTAGTCGAGTCCGGCCTGTGACAGTTTCCTGCATGTCTTGGTCCTCTCTCTCCCCTTTTATATCTGAGCTGTCCTATCTATCTATCTATCTATCTATCTATCTATCTATCTATCTATCTATCTATCTATCCTATCTATTAAAAAAAGGCAGAAAGTGTAGTGACATTATAATGTGAATATTAGCCTTACCATTAAGACTGTGACCACAGACCCGCCGTGGGCAGTGGTGTAGTCTAATGTATTGTAGTAGGTATGCTGTACTGTATATAAATATTGGACAGAATCTGAATTTGGGGGGGGGATATCATAGTGGGGGGTCAGGGTGTCCTCCCCCAGGGAAGTTTTGAGCATCAACGATTTCATTTCCTGTATTCTGATACACTTTTATGCACCAATTTACGGTGGAAATACCTTTATTTAGCCTATGTGAAGAAGGAAAACATGGATGACAATTGAAAATATATCAAAAATATAATAAAAAAAGTATGTTGTTGCATGTCATTGGGCATTTTTAAATGGGTATATGGAAATCCTGGAGCTTTCTTAGTGGGTATACTGCGTATACCTGCGTATCACGTAGACTACACCACTGGCCCTGGGCAACTTCAGCCATCGTAGCCTCTCTTTCATTCTCAATCATTTCTTCTGCTTCACTGCACATTGCTGCAAAAAACAGATTTTTCCCAAAGTCTGTAAACAGGATCATCAGGCAGAGGGGTTGGGGGACTTGTCTTCCCTTTTGACCTGTCAATATGCTGCTTAAGTGAAACCTGTATTGTGCAGGAGGAGGCTCTACACAGTAGAGTAAAGTCCACCCTGACCAGAGTTGTGTTTTTCCTCCCTGATTGGTTTCAAAGATGGTTGAGATGGACTCAGTGGAGAGCAGACTTAACTTGACAGAGTTTCAAATCAGGGGAGACAAAGGTGAGCATATACTGTGCCAGATTTCTGTACATTATTACACATTGTCAGTGTATTGACAGGAAACACAATCAATAGCTGTGTCCAGGTAAATTTAGACTTACCAACCTTAGATCCTTAGCTTCCTCTGTCCTTATGTTTTGCTATAAAACCATGTTGGTGACCAAAGTCAGTTTACTGCCATCATTGCAGAGGATTTCTGGGAATTAAAATTAGAGATGGTCCGATACCATTTTTTGCTTCCCGATACCGATTCTGATACCTGAACTTGCGTATCGGCCGATACAGTTATACTCAGGGTTCAAAATTAACGTTTTCATCCACCAGCCAAATGGCTAGTGAATGTTCAAATTTAACAAGCCACTCAATAGATTACCGTAATGTTTTTGGCTGGTGAGTAAAGCAAATCTATCAGCCACTTGCATATTTTACCAGTATTTGGCTGGTAGATGGTGCTAATTTTGAACCCTGGTTATACTGTATATAGACTGTAGTCCTGCATTGCCAGACCTATCTCAACAGCACTGTGGAGTACTATAGACTGTAATGTGTGTTGGCTTGCATATATTATAAAGTATAGCTAACAGTTGGTCTGATGGAGCTCCACGTATTCACATTGTTTGGAATTGCTGTAATAGAGGCATTTCATCCATACACCAGATGACAATAAGACAGTTTAGTAAAATGACTCCTGGTTAGAAAAGGACCACAGGTAAGAAATTCCCAATGTTGGTATTTTCCAAGCAATGTAACAGTACACACAATCCAATCACATAAACACCTGTATTTAGATTCTGACAACAACCAGATGGGACCAGACACTGTAATTGTAACTTCATGAAATAGGTGTGAAAACCTTTGACCCTGACGTGATTTGAACACGCAACCTTCTGATCTGGAGTCAGACGCGCTACCGTTGCGCCACAAGGTCACACGGAGAATTTACCTAGGTCTCCTGGGAAACTCACAGTTGTGACAAGAGTACAGCACAACACACTCTATGACTGTGACTCTCTGACACCATGGGTTTATGTGAACAATGATGAGGTCAAAATCCAGAGCCACAAATATAACAGTGTTCAGGCAGGGCCGGAGTTATCTACTAGAAGACCAAAGAGTAGCTGATCGTGGCCAGTTAGCTCAGTTGGTAGAGCAGGTGCACATATAGGCCTAAAGAGGTTTATTCCTCGATGCAGAAGGTCTAGTCGAGTCCAGCCTGTGACAGTTTCCTGCATGTCTTGGTCCTCTCTCTCCCCTTTTATATCTATCTATTAAAAAAAGGCGGAAAGTGTAGTGACATTATAATGTGAATATTAGCATTACCATTAAGACTGTGACCACAGACCCGCCGTGGGCAGTGGTGTAGTCTAATGTATTGTATTAGGTATGCTGTACTGTATATAAATATTGGCCAGAATCTGAATTTGGGGGGGGGGCATATCATAGTGGGGGGTCAGGGTGTCCTCCCCCAGGGAAGTTTTGAGCATCAACGATTTCATTTCCTGTATTCTGATACACTTTTATGCACCAATTTACGGTGGAAATACCTTTATTTAGCCTATGTGAAGAAGGAAAACATGGATGACAATTGAAAATATATCAAAAATATAATAAAAACCGATTCTGATCCCTGAACTTGCGTATCGGCCGATACAGTTATACTGTATATAGACTTTAGTCTCGCATTGGCAGACCTATCTCAACAGCACTGTGGAGTACTATAGACTGTAATGTGTGTTGGCTTGCATATATTATAAAGTATAGCTAACAGTTGGTCTGATGGAGCTCCACATATTCACATTGTTAGGAATTTCTGTAATAGAGGCATTTCATCCATACACCAGATGACAATAAGACAGTTTAGTCAAATGACTCCTGGTTAGAAAAGGACCACAGGTAAAAAATTCCCAATGTTGGCTTTTTCCTAGCAATGTAACAATACACACAATCCTGTCACATAAACAGCTGTATTTAGATTCTGACAACAAGTTGAAGGGACCAGACCGTGTAATTGTAATATCATGAAATTGGTGTGGAAATCTTTGACCCTGACGTGATTTGAACACGCAACCTTCTGATCTGGAGTCAGACGCGCTACCTTTGCGCCACAAGGTCACACAGAGAGTTTACCTAGGTCTCCTGGGAAACTCACAGTTGTGACAAGAGTACAGCACAACACACTCTATGACTGTCTGTGACTCTATGACACCATGGGTTTATGTGAACAATGATGAGGTCAAAATCCGTTAGTCGAGTCCGGCCTGTGACAGTTTCCTGCATGTCTTGGTCCTCTCTCTCCCCTTTTATATCTAAGCTGTCCTATCTATCTATCTATCTATCTATCTATCTATCTATCTATCTATCTATCTATTAAAAAAAGGCGGAAAAATCTTGAAAAAAAAATTAAATAGAAGTAGCTGATCAACTCCCATCTCTAGTTATTGCGATTTGTGAAACTTTGATTGTTTGACAAAAAACTTCTGTTACATTAGTTGTCATACCACATCAGCATCCATCAGCTGGTACATC
Source organism: Sander lucioperca (assembly GCF_008315115.2). Lineage (NCBI taxonomy): Eukaryota > Metazoa > Chordata > Actinopteri > Perciformes > Percidae > Sander > Sander lucioperca. The sequence goes on along the minus strand of NC_050173.1, from coordinate 14,207,080 downwards.
CACCCAGGGCCTTTTGGGTCATGTCAGTGTAGTGACATTATAATTTTGTTTTTGCCAGAATATATTTATTGAGTTTTATGCATACACAAACACAAGACAAACAACCACAATGCCTATCAGAAAAACATCTCTTTACAAAGCAACAATCTATAAATATTTATCACTTATTTTTAAAATAAAAATATAAACTAAAATAAAATATATGAATTATACAAATCAGGTGATACAAATTGTTGTACAGAAGTGAACTGCAGTGTCCACACATCTCAGTCATTGTCATCTGTTAAATCCAAATCTTTGACATAATCAATAAAAGTATTCCAGATATTCTCAAAAAGTCCCTGTTTGCTTTTTAGCACATATGTAATCCTCTCTAGTGGCAGAGCAGACAGCATCTGCCGTAACCATAAAGTGCCTCTTGGTCTACATGTTTTTTTCCAAAATAAAGCTATACATCTTTTGGCGTTAAGCAGACTAAGGTCTATAAATGTACGTTCATTTTTTGTATACTTATGCTTCTCTGGATATAAGCCCAATAAAAACAATTTTGGCTCTAATATTATTTGTTTGGAAATAATATTTTGAATAATGTCTCTTACTTCTTCCCAAAAGAGTGTACTTTTTGTACAATGCCACATACAGTGAACCAGTGTTCCTCACATTGTTCACACTTTGAGCACACATCAGGAATGTTTCCATTATATCGACAGAGCGCCACTGGTGTCACATATGTTCGCATTAACCATTTAAATTGAATAACTTTAAGACGAGTATTTATTGATGTTGTTTGGACTAAAGTGCATGCATCCTGCCAGTCTTCCTCTGAAAGTTGCATTGACAAATCATCCTTCCAAGCTCTAAATCTATCATGAGAACTTTCATGAACGTAAGACATAATCAGATTATAAAACTGAGAAATAATGCCTTTCTTTTGACTATCTTTCAACAACAATTCTTCCAAGTCTGAAGTGGTGGGTTTCGTAAATATATTGTTTTGACTTGCTCTTATAAAACTCCTGAGTTGGAGATATTTAAAGAAATGTTTTTTATCTAAATGAAATTTATCTTGTAATTCTTGGAAGGTCATAAGTATGTCAGATTCTGGCAAATACACATCTCGAACCATTCTCAGTCCCTTAGTTTTCCATAACTTAAATGTTGCGTCTGCCCTGCCTGGTGGAAAAAATTGGTTGCCCCATAATGGCCTAATTTGAGACAGACAATGTGAATCTTTCAAAAGTGTCTTCACATCACTCCATACTTTTATCATGTTTTTAAGAATTGGATTTTTAATTTCTCTTAATAGTTTTCTTATTGTATTTGAGTATATATAAGAGGGAAGAGGTAAGTTTAATCCTTGTGATTCCATTTCTATCCAATGTGGTGAGTGATTAGTATAATAAAACATAATAGACCTTAGCTGCGCAGCCCAATAGTACAGCTTAAAATTAGGACATTTCAAACCTCCACGTTCATAAGGCAAGTACAGTAAAGACAAACAAAGTCTTGCCCTTTTATTGTTCCAGAGAAAACGTATAAACATTTTTTTCATCTGTGAGAAAAAACCAAACGGGGGTGAAAGGGGAATATTCTGAAACATATATAGTAGCTTTGGAAGAATGTTCATTTTTAAAATATTAATTCTCCCAATTATAGATATTGGCAGCGGCATCCATCTATCAACTGAATTTTGCATTCCTGTTACTAAAAGATTATAATTTACCTCAACTATTTTTTCTAAACTTGGTAAAATCTGTATCCCCAAGTACTCAAATTGTGTCACAACATTAAACTGTATAACATCTGGGATTGTGTTTGCTCTTTCATGTTCATTTAACAATAAAATAAAAGACTTGGTTTTATTGAGCTTGTAACCTGAAATTTCACTAAATAACTGGATGATTTCCAGAGTGATCCTTATTGATGTGTTTAGATTCAAAATAAATAAGATCACATCATCTGCGAACAGAGAAATCCTATGTTCAGTAGGTCCTACTGTAATTCCAGTGTAGTGACATTATAATTACTGTGAATATTAGCATTACCATTAAGACTGTGACCACAGACCCGCCGTGGGCAGTGGTGTAGTCTAATGTATTGTAGTAGGTATACTGTACTGTATATAAATATTGGCCAGAATCTGAATTTGGGGGAGGGGGGGCATATCATAGTTGGGGGTCAGGGTGTCCTCCCCCAGGGAAGTTTTGAGCATCAACGACTTCATTTCCTGTATTCTGATACACTTTTATGCACCAATTTACGGCGGAAATACCTTTATTTAGCCTATGCGAAGAAGGAAAACACAGATGACAATTCAAAATATATCAAAAATATAATAAAGAAAGTATGTTGTTGCATGTCATTGGGCATTTTTAAGTGGGTATATGGAAATCCTGGAGCTTTCTTAGTGGGTATACTGCGTATACCTGCGTATCACGTAGACTACACCACTGGCCGTGGGCAACTTCAGCCATCGTAGCCTCTCTTTCATTCTCAATCATTTCTTCTGCTTCACTGCACATTGTTGCAATAAACAGATTTTTCCCAAAGTCTGTAAACAGGATCATCAGGCAGAGGGGTTGGGGGACTTGTCTTCCCTTTTGACCTGTCAATATGCTGCTTAAGTGAAACCTGTATTGTGTAGGAGGAGGCTCTACACAGTAGAGTAAAGTCCACCCTGACCAGAGTTGTGTTTTCCTCCCTGATTGGTTTCAAAGATGGTTGAGATGGACTCAGTGGAGAGCAGACTTAACTTGACAGAGATTCAAATCAGGGGAGACAGAGGTGAGCATATACTGTGCCAGATTTCTGTACATTATTACACATTGTCAGTGTATTGACAGGAAACACAATCAATAGCTGTGTCCAGGTAAATTTAGACTTACCAACCTTAGATCCTTAGCTTCCTCTGTCCTTATGTTTTGCTATAAAACCATGTTGGTGACCAAAGTCAGTTTACTGCCATCATTGCAGAGGATTTCTGGGAATTAAAATTAGAGATGGCCCGATACCCTGTTTTGCTTCGCGATACCGATTCTGATACCTGAACTTGCGTATCGGCAGATACAGTTATACTGTATATAGACTGTAGTCTCGCATTGCCAGACCTATCTCAACAGCACTGTGGAGTACTATAGACTGTAATGTGTGTTGGCTTGCATATATTATAAAGTATAGCTAACAGTTGGTCTGATGGAGCTCCACATATTCACATTGTTTGGAATTGCTGTAATAGAGGCATTTCATCTATACACCAGATGACAATAAGACAGTTTAGTCAAATGACTCCTGGTTAGAAAAGGACCTTGGGTAAGAAAACCCCAGTGTTGGCTTTTTCCTAGCAATGTAACAATACACACACATAAACAGCTATATTTAGATTCTGACAACAAGTTGAAGGGAACAGACTGTGTAATTGTAATATCATGAAATGGGTGTGAAAACCTTTGACCCTGACGTGATTTGAACACGCAACCTTCTGATCTGGAGTCAGACGCGCTACCGTTGCGTCACAAGGTCCCACAGTGAGCTCAACTAGGTCTCCTGGGAAACTCACAGTTGTGACAAGAGTACAGCACAACACACTCTATGACTGTGACTCTCTGACACCATGGGTTTATGTGAACAATGATGAGGTCAAAATCCAGAGCCACAAATATAACAGTGTTCAGGCAGGGCCGGAGTTATCTACTAGAAGACCAAAGAGTAGCTGATCGTGGCCAGTTAGCTCAGTTGGTAGAGCAGGCGCACATATAGGCCTAAAGAGGTTTATTCCTTGATGCAGAAGGTCTAGTCAAATCCGGCCTGTGACAGTTTCCTGCATGTCTTGGTCCTCTCTCTCCCCTTTTATATCTATCCTATCTATTAAAAAAAGGCGGAAAGTGTAGTGACATTATAATGTGAATATTAGCATTACCATTAAGACTGTGACCACAGACCCGCCGTGGGCAGTGGAGTAGTCTAATGTATTGTAGTAGGTATGCTGTACTGTATATAAATATTGGCCAGAATCTGAATTTGGGGGGGGGGGCATATCATAGTGGGGGGTCAGGGTGTCCTCCCCCAGGGAAGTTTTGAGCATCAACGATTTCATTTCCTGTATTCTGATACACTTTTATGCACCAATTTATGGCGGAAATACCTTTATTTAGCCTATGTGAAGAAGGAAAACATGGATGACAATTGAAAATATATCAAAAATATAATAAAAAAAGTATGTTGTTGCGTGTCATTGGGCATTTTTAAGTGGGTATATGGAAATCCTGGAGCTTTCTTAGTGGGTATACTGCGTATACCTGCGTATCACGTAGACTACACCACTGGCCATGGGCAACTTCAGCCATCGTAGCCTCTCTTTCGTTCTCTCGCATTGCCAGACCTGTCTCAACAGCACTGTGGAGTACTATAGACTGTAATGTGTGTTGGCTTGCATATATTATAAAGTATAGCTAACAGTTGGTCTGATGGAGCTCCACGTATTCACATTGTTTGGAATTGCTGTAATAGAGGCATTTCATCCATACACCAGATGACAATAAGACAGTTTAGTAAAATGACTCCTGGTTAGAAAAGGACTTCAGGTAAGATATTCCCAATGTTGGCATTTTCCAAGAAATGTAACAATACACACAATCCAGTCACATAAACAGCTGTATTTAGATTCTGACAACAACCAGATACTGTAATTGTAACTTCATGAAATGGGTGTGAAAACCTTTGACCCTGACGTGATTTGAACACGTAACCTTCTGATCTGGAGTCAGACGCCCTACCATTGCGCCACAAAGTCACACAGAAAGCTCTTCTAGGTCTCCTGGGAAACTCACAGTTGTGACAAGAGTACCGCACAACACACTCTACGACTGTGACTCTATGACACCATGGGTTTATGTGAACAATGATGAGGTCAAAATCCAAAGCCACAAATATAACAGTGTTCAGGTAGGGCCGGAGTTATCTACTAGAAGACCAAAGAGTAGCTGATCGTGGCCAGTTAGCTCAGTTGGTAGAGCAGGCGCACATATAGGCCTAAAGAGGTTTATTCCTCGACGCAGAAGGTCTAGTCGAGTCTGGCCTGTGACGGTTTCCTACTTGTCTTGCTCCTCTCTCTCCCCTTTCATATCTGAGCTCTCCTATCTATCTATCTATCTATCTATCTATCTATCTATTAAAAAAAGGCGGAAAGTGTAGTGACATTATAATGTGAATATTAGCCTTACCATTAAGACTGTGACCGCAGACCCGCCGTGGGCAGTGGTGTAGTCTAATGTATTGTAGTAGGTATACTGTACTGTATATAAATATTGGCCAGAATCTGAATTTGGGGGGGGGGGGCATATCATAGTGGGGGGTCAGGGTGTCCTCCCCCAGGGAAGTTTTGAGCATCAACGATTTCATTTCCTGTATTCTGATACACTTTTATGCACCAATTTATGGCGGAAATACCTTTATTTAGCCTATGTGAAGAAGGAAAACATGGATGACAATTGAAAATATATCAAAAATATAATAAAAAAAGTATGTTGTTGCATGTCATTGGGCATTTTTAAGTGGGTATATGGAAATCCTGGAGCTTTCTTAGTGGGTATACTGCGTATACCTGCGTATCACGTAGACTACACCACTGGCCGTGGGCAACTTCAGCCATCGTAGCCTCTCTTTCATTCTCAATCATTTCTTCTGCTTCACTGCACATTGCTGCAAAAAACAGATTTTTCCCAAAGTCTGTAAACAGGATCATCAGGCAGAGGGGTTGGGGGACTTGTCTTCCCTTTTGACCTGTCAATATGCTGCTTAAGTGAAACCTGTATTGTGCAGGAGGAGGCTCTACACAGTAGAGTAAAGTCCACCCTGACCAGAGTTGTGTTTTTCCTCCCTGATTGGTTTCAAAGATGGTTGAGATGGACTCAGTGGAGAGCAGACTTAACTTGACAGAGATTCAAATCAGGGGAGACAGAGGTGAGCATATACTGTGCCAGATTTCTGTACATTACTACACATTGTCAGTGTATTGGCAGGAAACACAATCAATAGCTGTGTCCAGGTAAATTTAGACTTACCAACCTTAGATCCTTAGCTTCCTCTGTCCTTATGTTTTGCTATAAAACCATGTTGGTGACCAAAGTCAGTTTACTGCCATCATTGCAGAGGATTTCTGGGAATTAAAATTAGAGATGGCCCGATACCCTGTTTTGCTTCGCGATACCGATTCTGATACCTGAACTTGCGTATCGGCCGATACAGTTATACTGTATATAGACTTTAGTCTCGCATTGCCAGACCTATCTCAACAGCACTGTGGAGTACTATAGACTGTAATGTGTGTTGGCTTGCATATATTATAAAGTATAGCTAACAGTTGGTCTGATGGAGCTCCACATATTCACATTGTTTGGAATTGCTGTAATAGAGGCATTTCATCTATACACCAGATGACAATAAGACAGTTTAGTCAAATGACTCCTGGTTAGAAAAGGACCTTGGGTAAGAAAACCCCAGTGTTGGCTTTTTCCTAGCAATGTAACAATACACACAATACAGTCACATAAACAGCTGTATTTAGATTCTGACAACAAGTTGAAGGGAACAGACTGTGTAATTGTAATATCATGAAATGGGTGTGAAAACCTTTGACCCTGACGTGATTTGAACACGCAACCTTCTGATCTGGAGTCAGACGCGCTACCGTTGCGCCACAAGGTCACACAGTGAGCTCACCTAGGTCTCCTGGGAAACTCACAGTTGTGACAAGAGTACAGCACAACACACTCTATGACTGTGACTCTCTGACACCATGGGTTTATGTGAACAATGATGAGGTCAAAATCCAGAGACACAAATATAACAGCGTTCAGGCAGGGCAGGAGTTATCTACTAGAAGACCAAAGAGTAGCTGATCGTGGCCAGTTAGCTCAGTTGGTAGAGCAGGCGCACATATAGGCCTAAAGAGGTTTATTCCTTGATGCAGAAGGTCTAGTCGAATCCGGCCTGTGACAGTTTCCTGCATGTCTTGGTCCTCTCTCTCCCCTTTTATATCTATCCTATCTATTAAAAAAAGGCGGAAAGTGTAGTGACATTATAATGCGAATATTAGCATTACCATTAAGACTGTGACCACAGACCCGCCGTGGGCAGTGGTGTAGTCTAATGTATTGTAGTAGGTATGCTGTACTGTATATAAATATTGGCCAGAATCTGAATTTGCATATCATAGTGGGGGGTCAGGGTGTCCTCCCCCAGGGAAGTTTTGAGCATCAACGATTTCATTTCCTGTATTCTGATACACTTTTATGCACCAATTTATGGCGGAAATACCTTTATTTAGCCTATGTGAAGAAGGAAAACATGGATGACAATTGAAAATATATCATAAATATAATAAAAAAAGTTTGTTGTTGCGTGTCATTGGGCATTTTTAAGTGGGTATATGGAAATCCTGGAGCTTTCTTAGTGGGTATACTGCGTATACCTGCGTATCACGTAGACTACACCACTGGCCGTGGGCAACTTCAGCCATCGTAGCCTCTCTTTCGTTCTCTCGCATTGCCAGACCTGTCTCAACAGCACTGTGGAGTACTATAGACTGTAATGTGTGTTGGCTTGCATATATTATAAAGTATAGCTAACAGTTGGTCTGATGGAGCTCCACGTATTCACATTGTTTGAAACTGCTGTAATAGACGCATTTCATCCATCCACCAGATGACAATAAGATAGTTTAGTAAAATAACTCCTGGTTAGAAAAGGACCTCAGGTAAGAAATTCCCAATGTTGGCTTTTCCTAGCAATGTAACAATACACACAATCCAGTCACATAAACAGCTGTATTTAGGTTCTGACAACAAGTGGAAGGCACCAGACGCTGTAATCGTAATGTCATGAAATAGGTGTGAAAACCTTTGACCCTGACGTGATTTGAACACGCAACCTTCTGATCTGGAGTCAGACGCGCTACCATTGCGCCACAAAGTCACACAGAAAGCTCTTCCAGGTCTCCTGGGAAACTCACAGTTGTGACAAGAGTACAGCACAACACACTCTACAACTGTGACTCTATGACACCATGGGTTTATGTGAACAATGATGAGGTCAAAATCCAAAGCCACAAATATAACAGTGTTCAGGTAGGGCCGGAGTTATCTACTAGAAGACCAAAGAGTAGCTGATCGTGGCCAGTTAGCTCAGTTGGTAGAGCAGGCGCACATATAGGCCTAAAGAGGTTTATTCCTCGACGCAGAAGGTCTAGTCGAGTCTGGCCTGTGACGGTTTCCTACTTGTCTTGCTCCTCTCTCTCCCCTTTCATATCTGAGCTCTCCTATCTATCTATCTATCTATCTATCTATCTATTAAAAAAAGGCGGAAAGTGTAGTGACATTATAATGTGAATATTAGCCTTACCATTAAGACTGTGACCGCAGACCCGCCGTGGGCAGTGGTGTAGTCTAATGTATTGTAGTAGGTATACTGTACTGTATATAAATATTGGCCAGAATCTGAATTTGGGGGGGGGGCATATCATAGTGGGGGGTCAGGGTGTCCTCCCCCAGGGAAGTTTTGAGCATCAACGATTTCATTTCCTGTATTCTGATACACTTTTATGCACCAATTTATGGCGGAAATACCTTTATTTAGCCTATGTGAAGAAGGAAAACATGGATGACAATTGAAAATATATCAAAAATATAATAAAAAAAGTATGTTGTTGCATGTCATTGGGCATTTTTAAGTGGGTATATGGAAATCCTGGAGCTTTCTTAGTGGGTATACTGCGTATACCTGCGTATCACGTAGACTACACCACTGGCCGTGGGCAACTTCAGCCATCGTAGCCTCTCTTTCGTTCTCTCGCATTGCCAGACCTGTCTCAACAGCACTGTGGAGTACTATAGACTGTAATGTGTGTTGGCTTGCATATACTATAAAGTATAGCTAACAGTTGGTCTGATGGAGCTCCACGTATTCACATTGTTTGAAACTGCTGTAATAGACGCATTTCATCCATCCACCAGATGACAATAAGATAGTTTAGTAAAATAACTCCTGGTTAGAAAAGGACCTCAGGTAAGAAATTCCCAATGTTGGCTTTTACCTAGCAATGTAACAATACACACAATCCAGTCACATAAACAGCTGTATTTAGGTTCTGACAACAAGTGGAAGGAACCAGACGCTGTAATTGTAATGTCATGAAATAGGTGTGAAAACCTTTGACCCTGACGTGATTTGAACACGCAACCTTCTGATCTGGAGTCAGACGCCCTACCATTGCGCCACAAAGTCACACAGAAAGCTCATCTAGGTCTCCTGGGAAACTCACAGTTGTGACAAGAGTACAGCACAACACACTCTACGACTGTGACTCTATGACACCATGGGTTTATGTGAACAATGATGAGGTCAAAATCCAAAGCCACAAATATAACAGTGTTCAGGTAGGGCCGGAGTTATCTACTAGAAGACCAAAGAGTAGCTGATCGTGGCCAGTTAGCTCAGTTGGTAGAGCAGGCGCACATATAGGCCTAAAGAGGTTTATTCCTCGATGCAGAAGGTCTAGTCGAGTCTGGCCTGTGACGGTTTCCTACTTGTCTTGCTCCTCTCTCTCCCCTTTCATATCTGAGCTCTCCTATCTATCTATCTATCTATCTATCTATTAAAAAAAGGCGGAAAGTGTAGTGACATTATAATGTGAATATTAGCCTTACCATTAAGACTGTGACCGCAGACCCGCCGTGGGCAGTGGTGTAGTCTAATGTATTGTAGTAGGTATGCTGTACTGTATATAAATATTGGCCAGAATCTGAATTTGCATATCATAGTGGGGGGTCAGGGTGTCCTCCCCCAGGGAAGTTTTGAGCATCAACGATTTCATTTCCTGTATTCTGATACACTTTTATGCACCAATTTATGGCGGAAATACCTTTATTTAGCCTATGTGAAGAAGGAAAACATGGTTGAAAATTGACAATTGAAAATATATCAAAAATATAATAAAAAAAGTATGTTGTTGCATGTCATTGGGCATTTTTAAGTGGGTATATGGAAATCCTGGAGCTTTCTTAGTGGGTATACTGCGTATACCTGCGTATCACGTAGACTACACCACTGGCCGTGGGCAACTTCAGCCATCGTAGCCTCTCTTTCATTCTCAATCATTTCTTCTGCTTCACTGCACATTGCTGCAAAAAACAGATTTTTCCCAAAGTCTGTAAACAGGATCATCAGGCAGAGGGGTTGGGGGACTTGTCTTCCCTTTTGACCTGTCAATATGCTGCTTAAGTGAAACCTGTATTGTGCAGGAGGAGGCTCTACACAGTAGAGTAAAGTCCACCCTGACCAGAGTTGTGTTTTTCCTCCCTGATTGGTTTCAAAGATGGTTGAGATGGACTCAGTGGAGAGCAGACTTAACTTGACAGAGATTCAAATCAGGGGAGACAGAGGTGAGCATATACTGTGCCAGATTTCTGTACATTACTACACATTGTCAGTGTATTGGCAGGAAACACAATCAATAGCTGTGTCCAGGTAAATTTAGACTTACCAACCTTAGATCCTTAGCTTCCTCTGTCCTTATGTTTTGCTATAAAACCATGTTGGTGACCAAAGTCAGTTTACTGCCATCATTGCAGAGGATTTCTGGGAATTAAAATTAGAGATGGCCCGATACCCTGTTTTGCTTCGCGATACCGATTCTGATACCTGAACTTGCGTATCGGCCGATACAGTTATACTGTATATAGACTTTAGTCTCGCATTGCCAGACCTATCTCAACAGCACTGTGGAGTACTATAGACTGTAATGTGTGTTGGCTTGCATATATTATAAAGTATAGCTAACAGTTGGTCTGATGGAGCTCCACATATTCACATTGTTTGGAATTGCTGTAATAGAGGCATTTCATCTATACACCAGATGACAATAAGACAGTTTAGTCAAATGACTCCTGGTTAGAAAAGGACCTTGGGTAAGAAAACCCCAGTGTTGGCTTTTTCCTAGCAATGTAACAATACACACAATACAGTCACATAAACAGCTGTATTTAGATTCTGACAACAAGTTGAAGGGAACAGACTGTGTAATTGTAATATCATGAAATGGGTGTGAAAACCTTTGACCCTGACGTGATTTGAACACGCAACCTTCTGATCTGGAGTCAGACGCGCTACCGTTGCGCCACAAGGTCACACAGTGAGCTCACCTAGGTCTCCTGGGAAACTCACAGTTGTGACAAGAGTACAGCACAACACACTCTATGACTGTGACTCTCTGACACCATGGGTTTATGTGAACAATGATGAGGTCAAAATCCAGAGACACAAATATAACAGCGTTCAGGCAGGGCAGGAGTTATCTACTAGAAGACCAAAGAGTAGCTGATCGTGGCCAGTTAGCTCAGTTGGTAGAGCAGGCGCACATATAGGCCTAAAGAGGTTTATTCCTTGATGCAGAAGGTCTAGTCGAATCCGGCCTGTGACAGTTTCCTGCATGTCTTGGTCCTCTCTCTCCCCTTTTATATCTATCCTATCTATTAAAAAAAGGCGGAAAGTGTAGTGACATTATAATGCGAATATTAGCATTACCATTAAGACTGTGACCACAGACCCGCCGTGGGCAGTGGTGTAGTCTAATGTATTGTAGTAGGTATGCTGTACTGTATATAAATATTGGCCAGAATCTGAATTTGCATATCATAGTGGGGGGTCAGGGTGTCCTCCCCCAGGGAAGTTTTGAGCATCAACGATTTCATTTCCTGTATTCTGATACACTTTTATGCACCAATTTATGGCGGAAATACCTTTATTTAGCCTATGTGAAGAAGGAAAACATGGATGACAATTGAAAATATATCATAAATATAATAAAAAAAGTTTGTTGTTGCGTGTCATTGGGCATTTTTAAGTGGGTATATGGAAATCCTGGAGCTTTCTTAGTGGGTATACTGCGTATACCTGCGTATCACGTAGACTACACCACTGGCCGTGGGCAACTTCAGCCATCGTAGCCTCTCTTTCGTTCTCTCGCATTGCCAGACCTGTCTCAACAGCACTGTGGAGTACTATAGACTGTAATGTGTGTTGGCTTGCATATATTATAAAGTATAGCTAACAGTTGGTCTGATGGAGCTCCACGTATTCACATTGTTTGAAACTGCTGTAATAGACGCATTTCATCCATCCACCAGATGACAATAAGATAGTTTAGTAAAATAACTCCTGGTTAGAAAAGGACCTCAGGTAAGAAATTCCCAATGTTGGCTTTTTCCTAGCAATGTAACAATACACACAATCCAGTCACATAAACAGCTGTATTTAGGTTCTGACAACAAGTGGAAGGCACCAGACGCTGTAATCGTAATGTCATGAAATAGGTGTGAAAACCTTTGACCCTGACGTGATTTGAACACGCAACCTTCTGATCTGGAGTCAGACGCGCTACCATTGCGCCACAAAGTCACACAGAAAGCTCTTCCAGGTCTCCTGGGAAACTCACAGTTGTGACAAGAGTACAGCACAACACACTCTACAACTGTGACTCTATGACACCATGGGTTTATGTGAACAATGATGAGGTCAAAATCCAAAGCCACAAATATAACAGTGTTCAGGTAGGGCCGGAGTTATCTACTAGAAGACCAAAGAGTAGCTGATCGTGGCCAGTTAGCTCAGTTGGTAGAGCAGGCGCACATATAGGCCTAAAGAGGTTTATTCCTCGACGCAGAAGGTCTAGTCGAGTCTGGCCTGTGACGGTTTCCTACTTGTCTTGCTCCTCTCTCTCCCCTTTCATATCTGAGCTCTCCTATCTATCTATCTATCTATCTATCTATCTATTAAAAAAAGGCGGAAAGTGTAGTGACATTATAATGTGAATATTAGCCTTACCATTAAGACTGTGACCGCAGACCCGCCGTGGGCAGTGGTGTAGTCTAATGTATTGTAGTAGGTATACTGTACTGTATATAAATATTGGCCAGAATCTGAATTTGGGGGGGGGGCATATCATAGTGGGGGGTCAGGGTGTCCTCCCCCAGGGAAGTTTTGAGCATCAACGATTTCATTTCCTGTATTCTGATACACTTTTATGCACCAATTTATGGCGGAAATACCTTTATTTAGCCTATGTGAAGAAGGAAAACATGGATGACAATTGAAAATATATCAAAAATATAATAAAAAAAGTATGTTGTTGCATGTCATTGGGCATTTTTAAGTGGGTATATGGAAATCCTGGAGCTTTCTTAGTGGGTATACTGCGTATACCTGCGTATCACGTAGACTACACCACTGGCCGTGGGCAACTTCAGCCATCGTAGCCTCTCTTTCGTTCTCTCGCATTGCCAGACCTGTCTCAACAGCACTGTGGAGTACTATAGACTGTAATGTGTGTTGGCTTGCATATACTATAAAGTATAGCTAACAGTTGGTCTGATGGAGCTCCACGTATTCACATTGTTTGAAACTGCTGTAATAGACGCATTTCATCCATCCACCAGATGACAATAAGATAGTTTAGTAAAATAACTCCTGGTTAGAAAAGGACCTCAGGTAAGAAATTCCCAATGTTGGCTTTTACCTAGCAATGTAACAATACACACAATCCAGTCACATAAACAGCTGTATTTAGGTTCTGACAACAAGTGGAAGGAACCAGACGCTGTAATTGTAATGTCATGAAATAGGTGTGAAAACCTTTGACCCTGACGTGATTTGAACACGCAACCTTCTGATCTGGAGTCAGACGCCCTACCATTGCGCCACAAAGTCACACAGAAAGCTCATCTAGGTCTCCTGGGAAACTCACAGTTGTGACAAGAGTACAGCACAACACACTCTACGACTGTGACTCTATGACACCATGGGTTTATGTGAACAATGATGAGGTCAAAATCCAAAGCCACAAATATAACAGTGTTCAGGTAGGGCCGGAGTTATCTACTAGAAGACCAAAGAGTAGCTGATCGTGGCCAGTTAGCTCAGTTGGTAGAGCAGGCGCACATATAGGCCTAAAGAGGTTTATTCCTCGATGCAGAAGGTCTAGTCGAGTCTGGCCTGTGACGGTTTCCTACTTGTCTTGCTCCTCTCTCTCCCCTTTCATATCTGAGCTCTCCTATCTATCTATCTATCTATCTATCTATTAAAAAAAGGCGGAAAGTGTAGTGACATTATAATGTGAATATTAGCCTTACCATTAAGACTGTGACCGCAGACCCGCCGTGGGCAGTGGTGTAGTCTAATGTATTGTAGTAGGTATGCTGTACTGTATATAAATATTGGCCAGAATCTGAATTTGGGGGGGGGGGGGCATATCATAGTGGGGGGTCAGGGTGTCCTCCCCCAGGGAAGTTTTGAGCATCAACGATTTCATTTCCTGTATTCTGATACACTTTTATGCACCAATTTATGGCGGAAATACCTTTATTTAGCCTATGTGAAGAAGGAAAACATGGTTGAAAATTGACAATTGAAAATATATCAAAAATATAATAAAAAAAGTATGTTGTTGCATGTCATTGGGCATTTTTAAGTGGGTATATGGAAATCCTGGAGCTTTCTTAGTGGGTATACTGCGTATACCTGCGTATCACGTAGACTACACCACTGGCCGTGGGCAACTTCAGCCATCGTAGCCTCTCTTTCATTCTCAATCATTTCTTCTGCTTCACTGCACATTGCTGCAAAAAACAGATTTTTCCCAAAGTCTGTAAACAGGATCATCAGGCAGAGGGGTTGGGGGACTTGTCTTCCCTTTTGACCTGTCAATATGCTGCTTAAGTGAAACCTGTATTGTGCAGGAGGAGGCTCTACACAGTAGAGTAAAGTCCACCCTGACCAGAGTTGTGTTTTTCCTCCCTGATTGGTTTCAAAGATGGTTGAGATGGACTCAGTGGAGAGCAGACTTAACTTGACAGAGATTCAAATCAGGGGAGACAGAGGTGAGCATATACTGTGCCAGATTTCTGTACATTACTACACATTGTCAGTGTATTGGCAGGAAACACAATCAATAGCTGTGTCCAGGTAAATTTAGACTTACCAACCTTAGATCCTTAGCTTCCTCTGTCCTTATGTTTTGCTATAAAACCATGTTGGTGACCAAAGTCAGTTTACTGCCATCATTGCAGAGGATTTCTGGGAATTAAAATTAGAGATGGCCCGATACCCTGTTTTGCTTCGCGATACCGATTCTGATACCTGAACTTGCGTATCGGCCGATACAGTTATACTGTATATAGACTGTAGTCTCGCATTGCCAGACCTATCTCAACAGCACTGTGGAGTACTATAGACTGTAATGTGTGTTGGCTTGCATATATTATAAAGTATAGCTAACAGTTGGTCTGATGGAGCTCCACATATTCACATTGTTTGGAATTGCTGTAATAGAGGCATTTCATCCATACACCAGATGACAATAAGACAGTTTAGTCAAATGACTCCTGGTTAGAAAAGGACCTTGGGTAAGAAAACCCCAGTGTTGGCTTTTTCCTAGCAATGTAACAATACACACAATACAGTCACATAAACAGCTGTATTTAGATTCTGACAACAAGTTGAAGGGAACAGACTGTGTAATTGTAATATCATGAAATGGGTGTGAAAACCTTTGACCCTGACGTGATTTGAACACCCAACCTTCTGATCTGGAGTCAGACGCGCTACCGTTGCGCCACAAGGTCCCACAGTGAGCTCACCTAGGTCTCCTGGGAAACTCACAGTTGTGACAAGAGTACAGCACAACACACTCTATGACTGTGACTCTCTGACACCATGGGTTTATGTGAACAATGATGAGGTCAAAATCCAGAGCCACAAATATAACAGTGTTCAGGCAGGGCCGGAGTTATCTACTAGAAGACCAAAGAGTAGCTGATCGTGGCCAGTTAGCTCAGTTGGTAGAGCAGGCGCACATATAGGCCTAAAGAGGTTTATTCCTCGATGCAGAAGGTCTAGTCGAATCCGGCCTGTGACAGTTTCCTGCATGTCTTGGTCCTCTCTCTCCCCTTATCTATCTATCTATCCTATCTATTAAAAAAAGGCGGAAAGTGTAGTGACATTATAATGTGAATATTAGCATTACCATTAAGACTGTGGCCAGAGACCCGCCGTGGGCAGTGGAGTAGTCTAATGTATTGTAGTAGGTATGCTGTACTGTGTATAAATATTGGCCAGAATCTGAATTTGGGGGGGGGGCATATCATAGTGGGGGGTCAGGGTGTCCTCCCCCAGGGAAGTTTTGAGCATCAACGATTTCATTTCCTGTATTCTGATACACTTTTATGCACCAATTTATGGCGGAAATACCTTTATTTAGCCTATGTGAAGAAGGAAAACATGGATGACAATTGAAAATATATCATAAATATAATAAAAAAAGTTTGTTGTTGCGTGTCATTGGGCATTTTTAAGTGGGTATATGGAAATCCTGGAGCTTTCTTAGTGGGTATACTGCGTATACCTGCGTATCACGTAGACTACACCACTGGCCGTGGGCAACTTCAGCCATCGTAGCCTCTCTTTCGTTCTCTCGCATTGCCAGACCTGTCTCAACAGCACTGTGGAGTACTATAGACTGTAATGTGTGTTGGCTTGCATATATTATAAAGTATAGCTAACAGTTGGTCTGATGGAGCTCCACGTATTCACATTGTTTGAAACTGCTGTAATAGACGCATTTCATCCATCCACCAGATGACAATAAGATAGTTTAGTAAAATAACTCCTGGTTAGAAAAGGACCTCAGGTAAGAAATTCCCAATGTTGGCTTTTTCCTAGCAATGTAACAATACACACAATCCAGTCACATAAACAGCTGTATTTAGGTTCTGACAACAAGTGGAAGGCACCAGACGCTGTAATCGTAATGTCATGAAATAGGTGTGAAAACCTTTGACCCTGACGTGATTTGAACACGCAACCTTCTGATCTGGAGTCAGACGCGCTACCATTGCGCCACAAAGTCACACAGAAAGCTCTTCCAGGTCTCCTGGGAAACTCACAGTTGTGACAAGAGTACAGCACAACACACTCTACAAATGTGACTCTATGACACCATGGGTTTATGTGAACAATGATGAGGTCAAAATCCAAAGCCACAAATATAACAGTGTTCAGGTAGGGCCGGAGTTATCTACTAGAAGACCAAAGAGTAGCTGATCGTGGCCAGTTAGCTCAGTTGGTAGAGCAGGCGCACATATAGGCCTAAAGAGGTTTATTCCTCGACGCAGAAGGTCTAGTCGAGTCTGGCCTGTGACGGTTTCCTACTTGTCTTGCTCCTCTCTCTCCCCTTTCATATCTGAGCTCTCCTATCTATCTATCTATCTATCTATCTATCTATTAAAAAAAGGCGGAAAGTGTAGTGACATTATAATGTGAATATTAGCCTTACCATTAAGACTGTGACCGCAGACCCGCCGTGGGCAGTGGTGTAGTCTAATGTATTGTAGTAGGTATACTGTACTGTATATAAATATTGGCCAGAATCTGAATTTGGGGGGGGGGCATATCATAGTGGGGGGTCAGGGTGTCCTCCCCCAGGGAAGTTTTGAGCATCAACGATTTCATTTCCTGTATTCTGATACACTTTTATGCACCAATTTATGGCGGAAATACCTTTATTTAGCCTATGTGAAGAAGGAAAACATGGATGACAATTGAAAATATATCAAAAATATAATAAAAAAAGTATGTTGTTGCATGTCATTGGGCATTTTTAAGTGGGTATATGGAAATCCTGGAGCTTTCTTAGTGGGTATACTGCGTATACCTGCGTATCACGTAGACTACACCACTGGCCGTGGGCAACTTCAGCCATCGTAGCCTCTCTTTCGTTCTCTCGCATTGCCAGACCTGTCTCAACAGCACTGTGGAGTACTATAGACTGTAATGTGTGTTGGCTTGCATATACTATAAAGTATAGCTAACAGTTGGTCTGATGGAGCTCCACGTATTCACATTGTTTGAAACTGCTGTAATAGACGCATTTCATCCATCCACCAGATGACAATAAGATAGTTTAGTAAAATAACTCCTGGTTAGAAAAGGACCTCAGGTAAGAAATTCCCAATGTTGGCTTTTACCTAGCAATGTAACAATACACACAATCCAGTCACATAAACAGCTGTATTTAGGTTCTGACAACAAGTGGAAGGAACCAGACGCTGTAATTGTAATGTCATGAAATAGGTGTGAAAACCTTTGACCCTGACGTGATTTGAACACGCAACCTTCTGATCTGGAGTCAGACGCCCTACCATTGCGCCACAAAGTCACACAGAAAGCTCATCTAGGTCTCCTGGGAAACTCACAGTTGTGACAAGAGTACAGCACAACACACTCTACGACTGTGACTCTATGACACCATGGGTTTATGTGAACAATGATGAGGTCAAAATCCAAAGCCACAAATATAACAGTGTTCAGGTAGGGCCGGAGTTATCTACTAGAAGACCAAAGAGTAGCTGATCGTGGCCAGTTAGCTCAGTTGGTAGAGCAGGCGCACATATAGGCCTAAAGAGGTTTATTCCTCGATGCAGAAGGTCTAGTCGAGTCTGGCCTGTGACGGTTTCCTACTTGTCTTGCTCCTCTCTCTCCCCTTTCATATCTGAGCTCTCCTATCTATCTATCTATCTATCTATCTATTAAAAAAAGGCGGAAAGTGTAGTGACATTATAATGTGAATATTAGCCTTACCATTAAGACTGTGACCGCAGACCCGCCGTGGGCAGTGGTGTAGTCTAATGTATTGTAGTAGGTATGCTGTACTGTATATAAATATTGGCCAGAATCTGAATTTGCATATCATAGTGGGGGGTCAGGGTGTCCTCCCCCAGGGAAGTTTTGAGCATCAACGATTTCATTTCCTGTATTCTGATACACTTTTATGCACCAATTTATGGCGGAAATACCTTTATTTAGCCTATGTGAAGAAGGAAAACATGGTTGAAAATTGACAATTGAAAATATATCAAAAATATAATAAAAAAAGTATGTTGTTGCATGTCATTGGGCATTTTTAAGTGGGTATATGGAAATCCTGGAGCTTTCTTAGTGGGTATACTGCGTATACCTGCGTATCACGTAGACTACACCACTGGCCGTGGGCAACTTCAGCCATCGTAGCCTCTCTTTCATTCTCAATCATTTCTTCTGCTTCACTGCACATTGCTGCAAAAAACAGATTTTTCCCAAAGTCTGTAAACAGGATCATCAGGCAGAGGGGTTGGGGGACTTGTCTTCCCTTTTGACCTGTCAATATGCTGCTTAAGTGAAACCTGTATTGTGCAGGAGGAGGCTCTACACAGTAGAGTAAAGTCCACCCTGACCAGAGTTGTGTTTTTCCTCCCTGATTGGTTTCAAAGATGGTTGAGATGGACTCAGTGGAGAGCAGACTTAACTTGACAGAGATTCAAATCAGGGGAGACAGAGGTGAGCATATACTGTGCCAGATTTCTGTACATTACTACACATTGTCAGTGTATTGGCAGGAAACACAATCAATAGCTGTGTCCAGGTAAATTTAGACTTACCAACCTTAGATCCTTAGCTTCCTCTGTCCTTATGTTTTGCTATAAAACCATGTTGGTGACCAAAGTCAGTTTACTGCCATCATTGCAGAGGATTTCTGGGAATTAAAATTAGAGATGGCCCGATACCCTGTTTTGCTTCGCGATACCGATTCTGATACCTGAACTTGCGTATCGGCCGATACAGTTATACTGTATATAGACTGTAGTCTCGCATTGCCAGACCTATCTCAACAGCACTGTGGAGTACTATAGACTGTAATGTGTGTTGGCTTGCATATATTATAAAGTATAGCTAACAGTTGGTCTGATGGAGCTCCACATATTCACATTGTTTGGAATTGCTGTAATAGAGGCATTTCATCCATACACCAGATGACAATAAGACAGTTTAGTCAAATGACTCCTGGTTAGAAAAGGACCTTGGGTAAGAAAACCCCAGTGTTGGCTTTTTCCTAGCAATGTAACAATACACACAATACAGTCACATAAACAGCTGTATTTAGATTCTGACAACAAGTTGAAGGGAACAGACTGTGTAATTGTAATATCATGAAATGGGTGTGAAAACCTTTGACCCTGACGTGATTTGAACACCCAACCTTCTGATCTGGAGTCAGACGCGCTACCGTTGCGCCACAAGGTCCCACAGTGAGCTCACCTAGGTCTCCTGGGAAACTCACAGTTGTGACAAGAGTACAGCACAACACACTCTATGACTGTGACTCTCTGACACCATGGGTTTATGTGAACAATGATGAGGTCAAAATCCAGAGCCACAAATATAACAGTGTTCAGGCAGGGCCGGAGTTATCTACTAGAAGACCAAAGAGTAGCTGATCGTGGCCAGTTAGCTCAGTTGGTAGAGCAGGCGCACATATAGGCCTAAAGAGGTTTATTCCTCGATGCAGAAGGTCTAGTCGAATCCGGCCTGTGACAGTTTCCTGCATGTCTTGGTCCTCTCTCTCCCCTTATCTATCTATCTATCCTATCTATTAAAAAAAGGCGGAAAGTGTAGTGACATTATAATGTGAATATTAGCATTACCATTAAGACTGTGGCCAGAGACCCGCCGTGGGCAGTGGAGTAGTCTAATGTATTGTAGTAGGTATGCTGTACTGTGTATAAATATTGGCCAGAATCTGAATTTGGGGGGGGGGCATATCATAGTGGGGGGTCAGGGTGTCCTCCCCCAGGGAAGTTTTGAGCATCAACGATTTCATTTCCTGTATTCTGATACACTTTTATGCACCAATTTATGGCGGAAATACCTTTATTTAGCCTATGTGAAGAAGGAAAACATGGATGACAATTGAAAATATATCATAAATATAATAAAAAAAGTTTGTTGTTGCGTGTCATTGGGCATTTTTAAGTGGGTATATGGAAATCCTGGAGCTTTCTTAGTGGGTATACTGCGTATACCTGCGTATCACGTAGACTACACCACTGGCCGTGGGCAACTTCAGCCATCGTAGCCTCTCTTTCGTTCTCTCGCATTGCCAGACCTGTCTCAACAGCACTGTGGAGTACTATAGACTGTAATGTGTGTTGGCTTGCATATATTATAAAGTATAGCTAACAGTTGGTCTGATGGAGCTCCACGTATTCACATTGTTTGAAACTGCTGTAATAGACGCATTTCATCCATCCACCAGATGACAATAAGATAGTTTAGTAAAATAACTCCTGGTTAGAAAAGGACCTCAGGTAAGAAATTCCCAATGTTGGCTTTTTCCTAGCAATGTAACAATACACACAATCCAGTCACATAAACAGCTGTATTTAGGTTCTGACAACAAGTGGAAGGCACCAGACGCTGTAATCGTAATGTCATGAAATAGGTGTGAAAACCTTTGACCCTGACGTGATTTGAACACGCAACCTTCTGATCTGGAGTCAGACGCGCTACCATTGCGCCACAAAGTCACACAGAAAGCTCTTCCAGGTCTCCTGGGAAACTCACAGTTGTGACAAGAGTACAGCACAACACACTCTACAAATGTGACTCTATGACACCATGGGTTTATGTGAACAATGATGAGGTCAAAATCCAAAGCCACAAATATAACAGTGTTCAGGTAGGGCCGGAGTTATCTACTAGAAGACCAAAGAGTAGCTGATCGTGGCCAGTTAGCTCAGTTGGTAGAGCAGGCGCACATATAGGCCTAAAGAGGTTTATTCCTCGACGCAGAAGGTCTAGTCGAGTCTGGCCTGTGACGGTTTCCTACTTGTCTTGCTCCTCTCTCTCCCCTTTCATATCTGAGCTCTCCTATCTATCTATCTATCTATCTATCTATCTATTAAAAAAAGGCGGAAAGTGTAGTGACATTATAATGTGAATATTAGCCTTACCATTAAGACTGTGACCGCAGACCCGCCGTGGGCAGTGGTGTAGTCTAATGTATTGTAGTAGGTATACTGTACTGTATATAAATATTGGCCAGAATCTGAATTTGGGGGGGGGGCATATCATAGTGGGGGGTCAGGGTGTCCTCCCCCAGGGAAGTTTTGAGCATCAACGATTTCATTTCCTGTATTCTGATACACTTTTATGCACCAATTTATGGCGGAAATACCTTTATTTAGCCTATGTGAAGAAGGAAAACATGGATGACAATTGAAAATATATCAAAAATATAATAAAAAAAGTATGTTGTTGCATGTCATTGGGCATTTTTAAGTGGGTATATGGAAATCCTGGAGCTTTCTTAGTGGGTATACTGCGTATACCTGCGTATCACGTAGACTACACCACTGGCCGTGGGCAACTTCAGCCATCGTAGCCTCTCTTTCGTTCTCTCGCATTGCCAGACCTGTCTCAACAGCACTGTGGAGTACTATAGACTGTAATGTGTGTTGGCTTGCATATACTATAAAGTATAGCTAACAGTTGGTCTGATGGAGCTCCACGTATTCACATTGTTTGAAACTGCTGTAATAGACGCATTTCATCCATCCACCAGATGACAATAAGATAGTTTAGTAAAATAACTCCTGGTTAGAAAAGGACCTCAGGTAAGAAATTCCCAATGTTGGCTTTTACCTAGCAATGTAACAATACACACAATCCAGTCACATAAACAGCTGTATTTAGGTTCTGACAACAAGTGGAAGGAACCAGACGCTGTAATTGTAATGTCATGAAATAGGTGTGAAAACCTTTGACCCTGACGTGATTTGAACACGCAACCTTCTGATCTGGAGTCAGACGCCCTACCATTGCGCCACAAAGTCACACAGAAAGCTCATCTAGGTCTCCTGGGAAACTCACAGTTGTGACAAGAGTACAGCACAACACACTCTACGACTGTGACTCTATGACACCATGGGTTTATGTGAACAATGATGAGGTCAAAATCCAAAGCCACAAATATAACAGTGTTCAGGTAGGGCCGGAGTTATCTACTAGAAGACCAAAGAGTAGCTGATCGTGGCCAGTTAGCTCAGTTGGTAGAGCAGGCGCACATATAGGCCTAAAGAGGTTTATTCCTCGATGCAGAAGGTCTAGTCGAGTCTGGCCTGTGACGGTTTCCTACTTGTCTTGCTCCTCTCTCTCCCCTTTCATATCTGAGCTCTCCTATCTATCTATCTATCTATCTATCTATTAAAAAAAGGCGGAAAGTGTAGTGACATTATAATGTGAATATTAGCCTTACCATTAAGACTGTGACCGCAGACCCGCCGTGGGCAGTGGTGTAGTCTAATGTATTGTAGTAGGTATGCTGTACTGTATATAAATATTGGCCAGAATCTGAATTTGGGGGGGGGGGGGCATATCATAGTGGGGGGTCAGGGTGTCCTCCCCCAGGGAAGTTTTGAGCATCAACGATTTCATTTCCTGTATTCTGATACACTTTTATGCACCAATTTATGGCGGAAATACCTTTATTTAGCCTATGTGAAGAAGGAAAACATGGATGACAATTGAAAATATATCAAAAATATAATAAAAAAAGTATGTTGTTGCATGTCATTGGGCATTTTTAAGTGGGTATATGGAAATCCTGGAGCTTTCTTAGTGGGTATACTGCGTATACCTGCGTATCACGTAGACTACACCACTGGCCGTGGGCAACTTCAGCCATCGTAGCCTCTCTTTCATTCTCAATCATTTCTTCTGCTTCACTGCACATTGCTGCAAAAAACAGATTTTTCCCAAAGTCTGTAAACAGGATCATCAGGCAGAGGGGTTGGGGGACTTGTCTTCCCTTTTGACCTGTCAATATGCTGCTTAAGTGAAACCTGTATTGTGCAGGAGGAGGCTCTACACAGTAGAGTAAAGTCCACCCTGACCAGAGTTGTGTTTTTCCTCCCTGATTGGTTTCAAAGATGGTTGAGATGGACTCAGTGGAGAGCAGACTTAACTTGACAGAGATTCAAATCAGGGGAGACAGAGGTGAGCATATACTGTGCCAGATTTCTGTACATTACTACACATTGTCAGTGTATTGGCAGGAAACACAATCAATAGCTGTGTCCAGGTAAATTTAGACTTACCAACCTTAGATCCTTAGCTTCCTCTGTCCTTATGTTTTGCTATAAAACCATGTTGGTGACCAAAGTCAGTTTACTGCCATCATTGCAGAGGATTTCTGGGAATTAAAATTAGAGATGGCCCGATACCCTGTTTTGCTTCGCGATACCGATTCTGATACCTGAACTTGCGTATCGGCCGATACAGTTATACTGTATATAGACTGTAGTCTCGCATTGCCAGACCTATCTCAACAGCACTGTGGAGTACTATAGACTGTAATGTGTGTTGGCTTGCATATATTATAAAGTATAGCTAACAGTTGGTCTGATGGAGCTCCACATATTCACATTGTTTGGAATTGCTGTAATAGAGGCATTTCATCCATACACCAGATGACAATAAGACAGTTTAGTCAAATGACTCCTGGTTAGAAAAGGACCTTGGGTAAGAAAACCCCAATGTTGGCTTTTTCCTAGCAATGTAACAATACACACAATACAGTCACATAAACAGCTGTATTTAGATTCTGACAACAAGTTGAAGGGAACAGACTGTGTAATTGTAATATCATGAAATGGGTGTGAAAACCTTTGACCCTGACGTGATTTGAACACGCAACCTTCTGATCTGGAGTCAGACGCGCTACCGTTGCGCCACAAGGTCCCACAGTGAGCTCACCTAGGTCTCCTGGGAAACTCACAGTTGTGACAAGAGTACAGCACAACACACTCTATGACTGTGACTCTCTGACACCATGGGTTTATGTGAACAATGATGAGGTCAAAATCCAGAGCCACAAATATAACAGTGTTCAGGCAGGGCCGGAGTTATCTACTAGAAGACCAAAGAGTAGCTGATCGTGGCCAGTTAGCTCAGTTGGTAGAGCAGGCGCACATATAGGCCTAAAGAGGTTTATTCCTCGATGCAGAAGGTCTAGTCGAATCCGGCCTGTGACAGTTTCCTGCATGTCTTGGTCCTCTCTCTCCCCTTATCTATCTATCTATCCTATCTATTAAAAAAAGGCGGAAAGTGTAGTGACATTATAATGTGAATATTAGCATTACCATTAAGACTGTGGCCAGAGACCCGCCGTGGGCAGTGGAGTAGTCTAATGTATTGTAGTAGGTATACTGTACTGTATATAAATATTGGCCAGAATCTGAATTTGGGGGAGGGGGGGCATATCATAGTGGGGGGTCAGGGTGTCCTCCCCCAGGGAAGTTTTGAGCATCAACGATTTCATTTCCTGTATTCTGATACACTTTTATGCACCAATTTATGGCGGAAATACCTTTATTTAGCCTATGTGAAGAAGGAAAACATGGATGACAATTGAAAATATATCATAAATATAATAAAAAAAGTTTGTTGTTGCGTGTCATTGGGCATTTTTAAGTGGGTATATGGAAATCCTGGAGCTTTCTTAGTGGGTATACTGCGTATACCTGCGTATCACGTAGACTACACCACTGGCCGTGGGCAACTTCAGCCATCGTAGCCTCTCTTTCGTTCTCTCGCATTGCCAGACCTGTCTCAACAGCACTGTGGAGTACTATAGACTGTAATGTGTGTTGGCTTGCATATATTATAAAGTATAGCTAACAGTTGGTCTGATGGAGCTCCACGTATTCACATTGTTTGAAACTGCTGTAATAGACGCATTTCATCCATCCACCAGATGACAATAAGATAGTTTAGTAAAATAACTCCTGGTTAGAAAAGGACCTCAGGTAAGAAATTCCCAATGTTGGCTTTTTCCTAGCAATGTAACAATACACACAATCCAGTCACATAAACAGCTGTATTTAGGTTCTGACAACAAGTGGAAGGCACCAGACGCTGTAATCGTAATGTCATGAAATAGGTGTGAAAACCTTTGACCCTGACGTGATTTGAACACGCAACCTTCTGATCTGGAGTCAGACGCGCTACCATTGCGCCACAAAGTCACACAGAAAGCTCTTCCAGGTCTCCTGGGAAACTCACAGTTGTGACAAGAGTACAGCACAACACACTCTACAACTGTGACTCTATGACACCATGGGTTTATGTGAACAATGATGAGGTCAAAATCCAAAGCCACAAATATAACAGTGTTCAGGTAGGGCCGGAGTTATCTACTAGAAGACCAAAGAGTAGCTGATCGTGGCCAGTTAGCTCAGTTGGTAGAGCAGGCGCACATATAGGCCTAAAGAGGTTTATTCCTCGACGCAGAAGGTCTAGTCGAGTCTGGCCTGTGACGGTTTCCTACTTGTCTTGCTCCTCTCTCTCCCCTTTCATATCTGAGCTCTCCTATCTATCTATCTATCTATCTATCTATCTATTAAAAAAAGGCGGAAAGTGTAGTGACATTATAATGTGAATATTAGCCTTACCATTAAGACTGTGACCGCAGACCCGCCGTGGGCAGTGGTGTAGTCTAATGTATTGTAGTAGGTATACTGTACTGTATATAAATATTGGCCAGAATCTGAATTTGGCATATCATAGTGGGGGGTCAGGGTGTCCTCCCCCAGGGAAGTTTTGAGCATCAACGATTTCATTTCCTGTATTCTGATACACTTTTATGCACCAATTTATGGCGGAAATACCTTTATTTAGCCTATGTGAAGAAGGAAAACATGGATGACAATTGAAAATATATCAAAAATATAATAAAAAAAGTATGTTGTTGCATGTCATTGGGCATTTTTAAGTGGGTATATGGAAATCCTGGAGCTTTCTTAGTGGGTATACTGCGTATACCTGCGTATCACGTAGACTACACCACTGGCCGTGGGCAACTTCAGCCATCGTAGCCTCTCTTTCGTTCTCTCGCATTGCCAGACCTATCTCAACAGCACTGTGGAGTACTATAGACTGTAATGTGTGTTGGCTTGCATATATTATAAAGTATAGCTAACAGTTGGTCTGATGGAGCTCCACGTATTCACATTGTTTGAAACTGCTGTAATAGACGCATTTCATCCATCCACCAGATGACAATAAGATAGTTTAGTAAAATAACTCCTGGTTAGAAAAGGACCTCAGGTAAGAAATTCCCAATGTTGGCTTTTACCTAGCAATGTAACAATACACACAATCCAGTCACATAAACAGCTGTATTTAGGTTCTGACAACAAGTGGAAGGAACCAGATGCTGTATTGTATGTCATGAAATAGGTGTGAAAACCTTTGACCCTGACGTGATTTGAACACGCAACCTTCTGATCTGGAGTCAGACGCCCTACCATTGCGCCACAAAGTCACACAGAAAGCTCATCTAGGTCTCCTGGGAAACTCACAGTTGTGACAAGAGTACAGCACAACACACTCTACAACTGTGACTCTATGACACCATGGGTTTATGTGAACAATGATGAGGTCAAAATCCAAAGCCACAAATATAACAGTGTTCAGGTAGGGCCGGAGTTATCTACTAGAAGACCAAAGAGTAGCTGATCGTGGCCAGTTAGCTCAGTTGGTAGAGCAGGCGCACATATAGGCCTAAAGAGGTTTATTCCTCGATGCAGAAGGTCTAGTCGAGTCTGGCCTGTGACGGTTTCCTACTTGTCTTGCTCCTCTCTCTCCCCTTTCATATCTGAGCTCTCCTATCTATCTATCTATCTATCTATTAAAAAAGGCGGAAAGTGTAGTGACATTATAATGTGAATATTAGCCTTACCATTAAGACTGTGACCGCAGACCCGCCGTGGGCAGTGGTGTAGTCTAATGTATTGTAGTAGGTATACTGTACTGTATATAAATATTGGCCAGAATCAGAATTTGGGGGGGGGGGCATATCATAGTGGGGGGTCAGGGTGTCCTCCCCCAGGGAAGTTTTGAGCATCAACGATTTCATTTCCTGTATTCTGATACACTTTTATGCACCAATTTATGGCGGAAATACCTTTATTTAGCCTATGTGAAGAAGGAAAACATGGATGACAATTGAAAATATATCAAAATATAATAAAAAAAGTATGTTGTTGCATGTCATTGGGCATTTTTAAGTGGGTATATGGAAATCCTGGAGCTTTCTTAGTGGGTATACTGCGTATACCTGCGTATCACGTAGACTACACCACTGGCCGTGGGCAACTTCAGCCATCGTAGCCTCTCTTTCATTCTCAATCATTTCTTCTGCTTCACTGCACATTGCTGCAAAAAACAGATTTTTCCCAAAGTCTGTAAACAGGATCATCAGGCAGAGGGGTTGGGGGACTTGTCTTCCCTTTTGACCTGTCAATATGCTGCTTAAGTGAAACCTGTATTGTGCAGGAGGAGGCTCTACACAGTAGAGTAAAGTCCACCCTGACCAGAGTTGTGTTTTTCCTCCCTGATTGGTTTCAAAGATGGTTGAGATGGACTCAGTGGAGAGCAGACTTAACTTGACAGAGATTCAAATCAGGGGAGACAGAGGTGAGCATATACTGTGCCAGATTTCTGTACATTACTACACATTGTCAGTGTATTGGCAGGAAACACAATCAATAGCTGTGTCCAGGTAAATTTAGACTTACCAACCTTAGATCCTTAGCTTCCTCTGTCCTTATGTTTTGCTATAAAACCATGTTGGTGACCAAAGTCAGTTTACTGCCATCATTGCAGAGGATTTCTGGGAATTAAAATTAGAGATGGCCCGATACCCTGTTTTGCTTCGCGATACCGATTCTGATACCTGAACTTGCGTATCGGCCGATACAGTTATACTGTATATAGACTGTAGTCTCGCATTGCCAGACCTATCTCAACAGCACTGTGGAGTACTATAGACTGTAATGTGTGTTGGCTTGCATATATTATAAAGTATAGCTAACAGTTGGTCTGATGGAGCTCCACATATTCACATTGTTTGGAATTGCTGTAATAGAGGCATTTCATCCATACACCAGATGACAATAAGACAGTTTAGTCAAATGACTCCTGGTTAGAAAAGGACCTTGGGTAAGAAAACCCCAATGTTGGCTTTTTCCTAGCAATGTAACAATACACACAATACAGTCACATAAACAGCTGTATTTAGATTCTGACAACAAGTTGAAGGGAACAGACTGTGTAATTGTAATATCATGAAATGGGTGTGAAAACCTTTGACCCTGACGTGATTTGAACACGCAACCTTCTGATCTGGAGTCAGACGCGCTACCGTTGCGCCACAAGGTCCCACAGTGAGCTCACCTAGGTCTCCTGGGAAACTCACAGTTGTGACAAGAGTACAGCACAACACACTCTATGACTGTGACTCTCTGACACCATGGGTTTATGTGAACAATGATGAGGTCAAAATCCAGAGCCACAAATATAACAGTGTTCAGGCAGGGCCGGAGTTATCTACTAGAAGACCAAAGAGTAGCTGATCGTGGCCAGTTAGCTCAGTTGGTAGAGCAGGCGCACATGTAGGCCTAAAGAGGTTTATTCCTCGATGCAGAAGGTCTAGTCGAATCCGGCCTGTGACAGTTTCCTGCATGTCTTGGTCCTCTCTCTCCCCTTATCTATCTATCTATCCTATCTATTAAAAAAAGGCGGAAAGTGTAGTGACATTATAATGTGAATATTAGCATTACCATTAAGACTGTGGCCAGAGACCCGCCGTGGGCAGTGGTGTAGTCTAATGTATTGTAGTAGGTATGCTGTACTGTGTATAAATATTGGCCAGAATCTGAATTTGGGGGGGGGGGGCATATCATAGTGGGGGGTCAGGGTGTCCTCCCCCAGGGAAGTTTTGAGCATCAACGATTTCATTTCCTGTATTCTGATACACTTTTATGCACCAATTTATGGCGGAAATACCTTTATTTAGCCTATGTGAAGAAGGAAAACATGGATGACAATTGAAAATATATCATAAATATAATAAAAAAAGTTTGTTGTTGCGTGTCATTGGGCATTTTTAAGTGGGTATATGGAAATCCTGGAGCTTTCTTAGTGGGTATACTGCGTATACCTGCGTATCACGTAGACTACACCACTGGCCGTGGGCAACTTCAGCCATCGTAGCCTCTCTTTCGTTCTCTCGCATTGCCAGACCTGTCTCAACAGCACTGTGGAGTACTATAGACTGTAATGTGTGTTGGCTTGCATATATTATAAAGTATAGCTAACAGTTGGTCTGATGGAGCTCCACGTATTCACATTGTTTGAAACTGCTGTAATAGAGGCATTTCATCCATCCACCAGATGACAATAAGATAGTTTAGTAAAATAACTCCTGGTTAGAAAAGGACCTCAGGTAAGAAATTCCCAATGTTGGCTTTTTCCTAGCAATGTAACAATACACACAATCCAGTCACATAAACAGCTGTATTTAGGTTCTGACAACAAGTGGAAGGCACCAGACGCTGTAATCGTAATGTCATGAAATAGGTGTGAAAACCTTTGACCCTGACGTGATTTGTACACGCAACCTTCTGATCTGGAGTCAGACGCGCTACCATTGCGCCACAAAGTCACACAGAAAGCTCTTCTAGGTCTCCTGGGAAACTCACAGTTGTGACAAGAGTACAGCACAACACACTCTACAACTGTGACTCTATGACACCATGGGTTTATGTGAACAATGATGAGGTCAAAATCCAAAGCCACAAATATAACAGTGTTCAGGTAGGGCCGGAGTTATCTACTAGAAGACCAAAGAGTAGCTGATCGTGGCCAGTTAGCTCAGTTGGTAGAGCAGGCGCACATATAGGCCTAAAGAGGTTTATTCCTCGACGCAGAAGGTCTAGTCGAGTCTGGCCTGTGACGGTTTCCTACTTGTCTTGCTCCTCTCTCTCCCCTTTCATATCTGAGCTCTCCTATCTATCTATCTATCTATCTATCTATCTATTAAAAAAAGGCGGAAAGTGTAGTGACATTATAATGTGAATATTAGCCTTACCATTAAGACTGTGACCGCAGACCCGCCGTGGGCAGTGGTGTAGTCTAATGTATTGTAGTAGGTATACTGTACTGTATATAAATATTGGCCAGAATCTGAATTTGGGGGGGGCATATCATAGTGGGGGGTCAGGGTGTCCTCCCCCAGGGAAGTTTTGAGCATCAACGATTTCATTTCCTGTATTCTGATACACTTTTATGCACCAATTTATGGCGGAAATACCTTTATTTAGCCTATGTGAAGAAGGAAAACATGGATGACAATTGAAAATATATCAAAAATATAATAAAAAAAGTATGTTGTTGCATGTCATTGGGCATTTTTAAGTGGGTATATGGAAATCCTGGAGCTTTCTTAGTGGGTATACTGCGTATACCTGCGTATCACGTAGACTACACCACTGGCCGTGGGCAACTTCAGCCATCGTAGCCTCTCTTTCATTCTCAATCATTTCTTCTGCTTCACTGCACATTGCTGCAAAAAACAGATTTTTCCCAAAGTCTGTAAACAGGATCATCAGGCAGAGGGGTTGGGGGACTTGTCTTCCCTTTTGACCTGTCAATATGCTGCTTAAGTGAAACCTGTATTGTGCAGGAGGAGGCTCTACACAGTAGAGTAAAGTCCACCCTGACCAGAGTTGTGTTTTTCCTCCCTGATTGGTTTCAAAGATGGTTGAGATGGACTCAGTGGAGAGCAGACTTAACTTGACAGAGATTCAAATCAGGGGAGACAGAGGTGAGCATATACTGTGCCAGATTTCTGTACATTACTACACATTGTCAGTGTATTGGCAGGAAACACAATCAATAGCTGTGTCCAGGTAAATTTAGACTTACCAACCTTAGATCCTTAGCTTCCTCTGTCCTTATGTTTAGCTATAAAACCATGTTGGTGACCAAAGTCAGTTTACTGCCATCATTGCAGAGGATTTCTGGGAATTAAAATTAGAGATGGCCCGATACCCTGTTTTGCTTCGCGATACCGATTCTGATACCTGAACTTGCGTATCGGCCGATACAGTTATACTGTATATAGACTGTAGTCTCGCATTGCCAGACCTATCTCAACAGCACTGTGGAGTACTATAGACTGTAATGTGTGTTGGCTTGCATATATTATAAAGTATAGCTAACAGTTGGTCTGATGGAGCTCCACATATTCACATTGTTTGGAATTGCTGTAATAGAGGCATTTCATCCATACACCAGATGACAATAAGACAGTTTAGTCAAATGACTCCTGGTTAGAAAAGGACCTTGGGTAAGAAAACCCCAATGTTGGCTTTTTCCTAGCAATGTAACAATACACACAATACAGTCACATAAACAGCTGTATTTAGATTCTGACAACAAGTTGAAGGGAACAGACTCTGTGAAAACCTTTGACCCTGACGTGATTTGAACACGCAACCTTCTGATCTGGAGTCAGACGCGCTACCGTTGCGCCACAAGGTCCCACAGTGAGCTCACCTAGGTCTCCTGGGAAACTCACAGTTGTGACAAGAGTACAGCACAACACACTCTATGACTGTGACTCTCTGACACCATGGGTTTATGTGAACAATGATGAGGTCAAAATCCAGAGCCACAAATATAACAGTGTTCAGGCAGGGCCGGAGTTATCTACTAGAAGACCAAAGAGTAGCTGATCGTGGCCAGTTAGCTCAGTTGGTAGAGCAGGCGCACATATAGGCCTAAAGAGGTTTATTCCTCGATGCAGAAGGTCTAGTCGAATCCGGCCTGTGACAGTTTCCTGCATGTCTTGGTCCTCTCTCTCCCCTTATCTATCTATCTATCCTATCTATTAAAAAAAGGCGGAAAGTGTAGTGACATTATAATGTGAATATTAGCATTACCATTAAGACTGTGACCACAGACCCGCCGTGGGCAGTGGTGTAGTCTAATGTATTGTAGTAGGTATGCTGTACTGTGTATAAATATTGGCCAGAATCTGAATTTGGGGGGGGGGCATATCATAGTGGGGGGTCAGGGTGTCCTCCCCCAGGGAAGTTTTGAGCATCAACGATTTCATTTCCTGTATTCTGATACACTTTTATGCACCAATTTATGGCGGAAATACCTTTATTTAGCCTATGTGAAGAAGGAAAACATGGATGACAATTGAAAATATATCATAAATATAATAAAAAAAGTTTGTTGTTGCGTGTCATTGGGCATTTTTAAGTGGGTATATGGAAATCCTGGAGCTTTCTTAGTGGGTATACTGCGTATACCTGCGTATCACGTAGACTACACCACTGGCCGTGGGCAACTTCAGCCATCGTAGCCTCTCTTTCATTCTCAATCATTTCTTCTGCTTCACTGCACATTGCTGCAAAAAACAGATTTTTCCCAAAGTCTGTAAACAGGATCATCAGGCAGAGGGGTTGGGGGACTTGTCTTCCCTTTTGATCTGTCAATATGCTGCTTAAGTGAAACCTGTATTGTGCAGGAGGAGGCTCTACACAGTAGAGTAAAGTCCACCCTGACCAGAGTTGTGTTTTTCCTCCCTGATTGGTTTCAAAGATGGTTGAGATGGACTCAGTGGAGAGCAGACTTAACTTGACAGAGATTCAAATCAGGGGAGACAGAGGTGAGCATATACTGTGCCAGATTTCTGTACATTATTACACATTGTCAGTGTATTGGCAGGAAACACAATCAATAGCTGTGTCCAGGTAAATTTAGACTTACCAACCTTAGATCCTTAGCTTCCTCTGTCCTTATGTTTTGCTATAAAACCATGTTGGTGACCAAAGTCAGTTTACTGCCATCATTGCAGAGGATTTCTGGGAATTAAAATTAGAGATGGCCCGATACCCTGTTTTGCTTCGCGATACCGATTCTGATACCTGAACTTGCGTATCGGCCGATACAGTTATACTGTATATAGACTGTAGTCTCGCATTGCCAGACCTATCTCAACAGCACTGTGGAGTACTATAGACTGTAATGTGTGTTGGCTTGCATATATTATAAAGTATAGCTAACAGTTGGTCTGATGGAGCTCCACATATTCACATTGTTTGGAATTGCTGTAATAGAGGCATTTCATCCATACACCAGATGACAATAAGACAGTTTAGTCAAATGACTCCTGGTTAGAAAAGGACCTTGGGTAAGAAAACCCCAATGTTGGCTTTTTCCTAGCAATGTAACAATACACACAATACAGTCACATAAACAGCTGTATTTAGATTCTGACAACAAGTTGAAGGGAACAGACTGTGTAATTGTAATATCATGAAATGGGTGTGAAAACCTTTGACCCTGACGTGATTTGAACACGCAACCTTCTGATCTGGAGTCAGACGCGCTACCGTTGCGCCACAAGGTCACACAGTGAGCTCACCTAGGTCTCCTGGGAAACTCACAGTTGTGACAAGAGTACAGCACAACACACTCTATGACTGTGACTCTCTGACACCATGGGTTTATGTGAACAATGATGAGGTCAAAATCCAGAGACACAAATATAACAGCGTTCAGGCAGGGCAGGAGTTATCTACTAGAAGACCAAAGAGTAGCTGATCGTGGCCAGTTAGCTCAGTTGGTAGAGCAGGCGCACATGTAGGCCTAAAGAGGTTTATTCCTTGATGCAGAAGGTCTAGTCGAATCCGGCCTGTGACAGTTTCCTGCATGTCTTGGTCCTCTCTCTCCCCTTTTATATCTATCTATCTATCCTATCTATTAAAAAAAGGCGGAAAGTGTAGTGACATTATAATGTGAATATTAGCATTACCATTAAGACTGTGGCCAGAGACCCGCCGTGGGCAGTGGAGTAGTCTAATGTATTGTAGTAGGTATGCTGTACTGTGTATAAATATTGGCCAGAATCNCTGTAATGGCTAGATAATGGTCGGGTAGACTGCATAATGTCCTGTAACATGTCTAGCGCTTTATAAAAAGGCCTGTACCTGCGTAACTGTAATGTGTAATGGTCTGAACTGTGGATTGCTTTCTGGGTCTAACTGTACTGGCTGATACTGTGATCTGACTGCAATGGCTGTAATGAGGTCCAACGTGTCCTGGCGGGTAATGTCTAACGCAATGCTGTAATGTCTAACTGCTATGTCTGTATGTCCAAGCTGTAGCTCTAACTGTCGTGACCTGTATGTCTAACTGTAATGCGTATGTCTACTGCTATGCCTGTAATGTCTAACTGTAATGGCTGTAATGTCTAACTGTAATGGCTGTAATGTCTAACTGTAATGTCTGTAATGTCTAACTGCAATGTCTGTAATGTCTAACTGTAATGTCTGTAATGTCTAACTGTAATGTCTGTAATGTCTAACTGTAATGTCTGTAATGTCTAACTGTAATGGCTGTAATGTCTAACTGTAATGGCTGTAATGTCTAACTGTAATGTCTGTAATGTCTAACTGCAATGTCTGTAATGTCTAACTGTAATGCCTGTAATGTCTAACTGTAATGGCTGTAATGTCTAACTGTAATGGCTGTAATGTCTAACTGTAATGTCTAACTGTAATGTCTGTAATGTCTAACTGTAATGGCTGTAATGTCTAACTGTAATGTCTGTAATGTCTAACTGTAAATGTGCTGTAATGTCTAACTGTAATGTCTGTAATGTCTAACTGTAATGCCTGTAATGTCTAACTGTAAGGCTGTAATGTCTAACTGTAATGTCTGTAATGTCTAACTGTAATGTCTGTAATGTCTAACTGTAATGTCTGTAATGTCTAACTGCAATGTCTGTAATGTCTAACTGTAATGTCTGTAATGTCTAACTGTAATGTCTGTAATGTCTAACTGTAATGTCTGTAATGTCTAACTGTAATGTCTGTAATGTCTAACTGTAATGTCTAACTTCAATGTCTGTAATGTCTAACTGTAATGTCTGTAATGTCTAACTGTAATGTCTGTAATGTCTAACTGTAATGTCTGTAATGTCTAACTGTAATGGCTGTAATGTCTAACTGCAATGTCTGTAATGTCTAACTGTAATGTCTGTAATGTCTAACTGTAATGTCTGTAATGTCTAACTGTAATGGCTGTAATGTCTAACTGTAATGTCTGTAATGTCTAACTGTAATGTCTGTAATGTCTAACTGTAATGTCTGTAATGTCTAACTGTAATGTCTGTAATGTCTAACTGTAATGGCTGTAATGTCTAACTGTAATGTCTGTAATGTCTAACTGTAATGTCTGTAATGTCTAACTGTAATGCTGTAATGTCTAACTGTAATGTCTGTAATGTCTAACTGCAATGTCTGTAATGTCTAACTGTAATGTCTGTAATGTCTAACTGTAATGGCTGTAATGTCTAACTGTAATGTCTGTAATGTCTAACTGTAATGTCTGTAATGTCTAACTGTAATGTCTGTAATGTCTAACTGCAATGTCTGTAATGTCTAACTGTAATGTCTGTAATGTCTAACTGTAATGGCTGTAATGTCTAACTGTAATGTCTGTAATGTCTAACTGTAATGTCTGTAATGTCTAACTGTAATGTCTGTAATGTCTAACTGTAATGTCTGTAATGTCTAACTGCAATGTCTGTAATGTCTAACTGCAATGTCTGTAATGTCTAACTGTAATGCTGTCTAACTGTAATGTCTGTAATGTCTAACTGCAATGTCTGTAATGTCTAACTGTAATGGCTGTAATGTCTAACTGTAATGGCTGTAATGTCTAACTGTAATGTCTGTAATGTCTAACTGTAATGTCTGTAATGTCTAACTGTAATGGCTGTAATGTCTAACTGTAATGTCTGTAATGTCTAACTGTAATGCATGTAATGTCTGTAATGTCTAACTGTAATGTCTGTAATGTCTAACTGTAATGTCTGTAATGTCTAACTGTAATGCCTGTAATGTCTAACTGTAATGGCTGTAATGTCTAACTGTAATGTCTGTAATGTCTAACTGTAATGTCTGTAATGTCTAACTGCAATGTCTGTAATGTCTAACTGTAATGCCTGTAATGTCTAACTGTAATGTCTGTAATGTCTAACTGTAATGCATGTAATGTCTAACTGTAATGGCTGTAATGTCTAACTGTAATGTCTGTAATGTCTAACTGTAATGTCTGTAATGTCTAACTGTAATGTCTGTAATGTCTAACTGTAATGGCTGTAATGTCTAACTGTAATGTCTGTAATGTCTAACTGTAATGTCTGTAATGTCTAACTGTAATGTCTGTAATGTCTAACTGTAATGGCTGTAATGTCTAACTGTAATGGCTGTAATGTCTAACTGCAATGTCTGTAATGTCTAACTGTAATGCTGTCTAACTGTAATGGCTGTAATGTCTAACTGTAATGTCTGTAATGTCTAACTGTAATGTCTGTAATGTCTAACTGTAATGGCTGTAATGTCTAACTGTAATGGCTGTAATGTCTAACTGTAATGTCTGTAATGTCTAACTGTAATGTCTGTAATGTCTAACTGTAATGTCTGTAATGTCTAACTGTAATGTCTGTAATGTCTAACTGTAATGCTGTAATGTCTAACTGTAATGTCTGTAATGTCTAACTGTAATGTCTGTAATGTCTAACTGTAATGTCTGTAATGTCTAACTGTAATGTCTGTAATGTCTAACTGTAATGTCTGTAATGTCTAACTGTAATGTCTGTAATGTCTAACTGTAATGTCTGTAATGTCTAACTGTAATGGCTGTAATGTCTATCTGTAATGTCTGTAATGTCTAACTGTAATGTCTGTAATGTCTAACTGTAATGTCTGTAATGTCTAACTGTAATGGCTGTAATGTCTAACTGTAATGTCTGTAATGTCTAACTGCAATGTCTGTAATGTCTAACTGTAATGTCTGTAATGTCTAACTGTAATGTCTGTAATGTCTAACTGTAATGTCTGTAATGTCTAACTGTAATGTCTGTAATGTCTAACTGTAATGTCTGTAATGTCTAACTGTAATGTCTGTAATGTCTAACTGTAATGGCTGTAATGTCTAACTGTAATGGCTGTAATGTCTAACTGTAATGGCTGTAATGTCTAACTGAAGGCTGTAATGTCTAACTGCAATGTCTGTAATGTCTAACTGTAATGCCTGTAATGTCTAACTGTAATGGCTGTAATGTCTAACTGTAATGTCTGTAATGTCTAACTGCAATGTCTGTAATGTCTAACTGTAATGGCTGTAATGTCTAACTGTAATGTCTGTAATGTCTAACTGTAATGTCTGTAATGTCTAACTGTAATGTCTGTAATGTCTAACTGTAATGTCTGTAATGTCTAACTGTAATGGCTGTAATGTCTAACTGTAATGTCTGTAATGTCTAACTGCAATGTCTGTAATGTCTAACTGTAATGGCTGTAATGTCTAACTGTAATGGCTGTAATGTCTAACTGTAATGTCTGTAATGTCTAACTGCAATGTCTGTAATGTCTAACTGTAATGTCTGTAATGTCTAACTGTAATGCTGTCTAACTGTAATGTCTGTAATGTCTAACTGTAATGTCTGTAATGTCTAACTGCAATGTCTGTAATGTCTAACTGTAATGCTGTCTAACTGTAATGTCTGTAATGTCTAACTGTAATGTCTGTAATGTCTAACTGTAATGGCTGTAATGTCTAACTGTAATGGCTGTAATGTCTAACTGTAATGTCTAACTGTAATGTCTGTAATGTCTAACTGCAATGTCTGTAATGTCTAACTGTAATGTCTGTAATGTCTAACTGTAATGCTGTAATGTCTAACTGCAATGTCTGTAATGTCTAACTGTATGCTGTAATGTCTAACTGTAATGCTGTAATGTCTAACTGTAATGTCTGTAATGTCTAACTGCAATGTCTGTAATGTCTAACTGTAATGTCTGTAATGTCTAACTGTAATGTCTGTAATGTCTAACTGTAATGTCTGTAATGTCTAACTGTAATGTCTGTAATGTCTAACTGTAATGTCTGTAATGTCTAACTGTAATGGCTGTAATGTCTAACTGTAATGTCTGTAATGTCTAACTGTAATGTCTGTAATGTCCAACTGTAATGGCTGTAATGTCTAACTGTAATGCCTGTAATGTCTAACTGCAATATCTGTAATGTCTAACTGCAATGTCTGTAATGTCTAACTGTAATGGCTGTAATGTCTAACTGTAATGTCTGTAATGTCTAACTGTAATGTCTGTAATGTCTAACTGTAATGTCTGTAATGTCTAACTGTAATGGCTGTAATGTCTAACTGCAATGTCTGTAATGTCTAACTGTAATGTCTGTAATGTCTAACTGTAATGCTGTAATGTCTAACTGTAATGGCTGTAATGTCTAACTGTAATGCTGTAATGTCTAACTGTAATGTCTGTAATGTCTAACTGTAATGTCTGTAATGTCTAACTGCAATGTCTGTAATGTCTAACTGTAATGTCTGTAATGTCTAACTGTAATGCTGTAATGTCTAACTGTAATGTCTACTGAATGCCTGTAATGTCTAACTGCAATGTCTGTAATGTCTAACTGTAATGTCTGTAATGTCTAACTGTAATGGCTGTAATGTCTAACTGTAATGTCTGTAATGTCTAACTGTAATGTCTGTAATGTCTAACTGTAATGGCTGTAATGTCTAACTGTAATGGCTGTAATGTCTAACTGTAATGTCTGTAATGTCTAACTGTAATGTCTGTAATGTCTAACTGCAATGTCTGTAATGTCTAACTGTAATGTCTGTAATGTCTAACTGTAATGTCTGTAATGTCTAACTGTAATGTCTGTAATGTCTAACTGTAATGTCTGTAATGTCTAACTGCAATGTCTGTAATGTCTAACTGTAATGGCTGTAATGTCTAACTGTAATGTCTGTAATGTCTAACTGTAATGTCTGTAATGTCTAACTGCAATGTCTGTAATGTCTAACTGTAATGTCTGTAATGTCTAACTGTAATGTCTGTAATGTCTAACTGTAATGTCTGTAATGTCTAACTGCAATGTCTGTAATGTCTAACTGTAATGGCTGTAATGTCTAACTGTAATGTCTGTAATGTCTAACTGCAATGTCTGTAATGTCTAACTGTAATGTCTGTAATGTCTAACTGTAATGGCTGTAATGTCTAACTGTAATGTCTAACTGTAATGTCTAACTGCAATGTCTGTAATGTCTAACTGCAATGTCTGTAATGTCTAACTGTAATGCCTGTAATGTCTGTAATGTCTAACTGTAATGTCTGTAATGTCTAACTGTAATGTCTGTAATGTCTAACTGTAATGTCTGTAATGTCTAACTGTAATGTCTGTAATGTCTAACTGTAATGGCTGTAATGTCTAACTGTAATGTCTGTAATGTCTAACTGTAATGGCTGTAATGTCTAACTGTAATGGCTGTAATGTCTAACTGTAATGCCTGTAATGTCTAACTGTAATGGCTGTAATGTCTAACTGCAATGTCTGTAATGTCTAACTGCAATGTCTGTAATGTCTAACTGTAATGGCTGTAATGTCTAACTGTAATGTCTAACTGTAATGTCTAACTGCAATGTCTGTAATGTCTAACTGTAATGGCTGTAATGTCTAACTGCAATGTCTGTAATGTCTAACTGTAATGTCTGTAATGTCTAACTGTAATGTCTGTAATGTCTAACTGTAATGTCTGTAATGTCTAACTGCAATGTCTGTAATGTCTAACTGCAATGTCTGTAATGTCTAACTGTAATGTCTGTAATGTCTAACTGCAATGTCTGTAATGTCTAACTGTAATGCCTGTAATGTCTAACTGTAATGGCTGTAATGTCTAACTGTAATGTCTGTAATGTCTAACTGTAATGTCTGTAATGTCTAACTGCAATGTCTGTAATGTCTAACTGTAATGGCTGTAATGTCTAACTGTAATGGCTGTAATGTCTGTAATGTCTAACTGCAATGTCTGTAATGTCTAACTGCAATGTCTGTAATGTCTAACTGTAATGGCTGTAATGTCTAACTGTAATGTCTGTAATGTCTAACTGTAATGTCTGTAATGTCTAACTGTAATGGCTGTAATGTCTAACTGTAATGGCTGTAATGTCTAACTGTAATGTCTGTAATGTCTAACTGCAATGTCTGTAATGTCTAACTGTAATGCTGTCTAACTGTAATGGCTGTAATGTCTAACTGTAATGGCTGTAATGTCTAACTGTAATGGCTGTAATGTCTAACTGCAATGTCTGTAATGTCTAACTGCAATGTCTGTAATGTCTAACTGTAATGTCTGTAATGTCTAACTGCAATGTCTGTAATGTCTAACTGTAATGCTGTAATGTCTAACTGTAATGCTGTAATGTCTAACTGTAATGTCTGTAATGTCTAACTGTAATGTCTGTAATGTCTAACTGTAATGGCTGTAATGTCTAACTGTAATGTCTGTAATGTCTAACTGCAATGTCTGTAATGTCTAACTGTAATGCCTGTAATGTCTAACTGTAATGGCTGTAATGTCTAACTGTAATGTCTGTAATGTCTAACTGTAATGTCTGTAATGTCTAACTGCAATGTCTGTAATGTCTAACTGTAATGTCTGTAATGTCTAACTGTAATGTCTGTAATGTCTAACTGTAATGTCTGTAATGTCTAACTGTAATGTCTGTAATGTCTAACTGTAATGGCTGTAATGTCTAACTGTAATGTCTGTAATGTCTAACTGTAATGCCTGTAATGTCTGTAATGTCTAACTGCAATGTCTGTAATGTCTAACTGTAATGGCTGTAATGTCTAACTGTAATGTCTGTAATGTCTAACTGTAATGGCTGTAATGTCTAACTGTAATATCTAATTGTAATGTCTGTAATTCTAACTGTAATGGCTGTGATGTCTAACTGTAATGTCTAACTGTAATATCTAATTGTAATGTCTGTAATTCTAACTGTAATGGCTGTAATGTCTAACTGTAATGTCTGTAATGTCTAACTGTAATGTCTGTAATGTCTAACTGTAATGTCTGTAATGTCTAACTGTAATGGCTGTAATGTCTAACTGTAATGTCTGTAATGTCTAACTGCAATGTCTGTAATGTCTAACTGTAATGGCTGTAATGTCTAACTGTAATGTCTGTAATGTCTAACTGCAATGTCTGTAATGTCTAACTGTAATGGCTGTAATGTCTAACTGTAATGGCTGTAATGTCTAACTGTAATGTCTGTAATGTCTAACTGT
The DNA here is from genome assembly GCF_008315115.2 of Sander lucioperca. Classification (NCBI taxonomy): domain Eukaryota; kingdom Metazoa; phylum Chordata; class Actinopteri; order Perciformes; family Percidae; genus Sander; species Sander lucioperca. Next base: position 14,165,131 of record NC_050173.1, on the reverse strand, counting down.
AATGTCTGTAATGTCTAACTGCAATGTCTGTAATGTCTAACTGCAATGTCTGTAATGTCTAACTGTAATGGCTGTAATGTCTAACTGTAATGTCTGTAATGTCTAACTGTAATGTCTGTAATGTCTAACTGCAATGTCTGTAATGTCTAACTGTAATGCCTGTAATGTCTAACTGTAATGTCTGTAATGTCTAACTGTAATGTCTGTAATGTCTAACTGTAATGGCTGTAATGTCTAACTGTAATGTCTAACTGTAATGGCTGTAATGTCTAACTGTAATGTCTGTAATGTCTAACTGCAATGTCTGTAATGTCTAACTGTAATGTCTGTAATGTCTAACTGTAATGTCTAACTGCAATGTCTGTAATGTCTAACTGCAATGTCTGTAATGTCTAACTGTAATGGCTGTAATGTCTAACTGTAATGTCTGTAATGTCTAACTGTAATGTCTGTAATGTCTAACTGTAATGTCTAACTGTAATGTCTGTAATGTCTAACTGTAATGTCTGTAATGTCTAACTGTAATGTCTGTAATGTCTAACTGTAATGTCTGTAATGTCTAACTGTAATGTCTGTAATGTCTAACTGCAATGTCTGTAATGTCTAACTGTAATGGCTGTAATGTCTAACTGTAATGGCTGTAATGTCTAACTGTAATGTCTAACTGCAATGTCTGTAATGTCTAACTGTAATGCCTGTAATGTCTAACTGTAATGGCTGTAATGTCTAACTGTAATGGCTGTAATGTCTAACTGTAATGTCTGTAATGTCTAACTGCAATGTCTGTAATGTCTAACTGTAATGCTGTAATGTCTAACTGTAATGGCTGTAATGTCTAACTGTAATGTCTGTAATGTCTAACTGTAATGTCTGTAATGTCTAACTGTAATGCCTGTAATGTCTAACTGCAATGTCTGTAATGTCTAACTGTAATGGCTGTAATGTCTAACTGTAATGGCTGTAATGTCTAACTGTAATGGCTGTAATGTCTAACTGTAATGTCTGTAATGTCTAACTGTAATGTCTGTAATGTCTAACTGTAATGTCTAACTGTAATGTCTAACTGTAATGGCTGTAATGTCTAACTGTAATGTCTGTAATGTCTAACTGTAATGCCTGTAATGTCTAACTGTAATGGCTGTAATGTCTAACTGTAATGTTTGTAATGTCTAACTGTAATGTCTGTAATGTCTAACTGTAATGCTGTAATGTCTAACTGTAATGGCTGTAATGTCTAACTGTAATGCTGTAATGTCTAACTGTAATGTCTGTAATGTCTAACTGTAATGTCTGTAATGTCTAACTGTAATGTCTGTAATGTCTAACTGTAATGTCTGTAATGTCTAACTGTAATGTCTGTAATGTCTAACTGTAATGCCTGTAATGTCTAACTGTAATGTCTGTAATGTCTAAATGTAATGCTGTAATGTCTAACTGTAATGTCTGTAATGTCTAACTGCAATGTCTGTAATGTCTAACTGCAATGTCTGTAATGTCTAACTGTAATGGCTGTAATGTCTAACTGTAATGTCTGTAATGTCTAACTGTAATGTCTGTAATGTCTAACTGTAATGTCTGTAATGTCTAACTGTAATGTCTGTAATGTCTAACTGTAATGGCTGTAATGTCTAACTGTAATGCTGTAATGTCTAACTGTAATGTCTGTAATGTCTAACTGTAATGTCTGTAATGTCTAACTGTAATGTCTGTAATGTCTAACTGTAATGTCTGTAATGTCTAACTGCAATGTCTGTAATGTCTAACTGTAATGTCTGTAATGTCTAACTGTAATGTCTGTAATGTCTAACTGTAATGCTGTAATGTCTAACTGTAATGCTGTAATGTCTAACTGCAATGTCTGTAATGTCTAACTGTAATGTCTGTAATGTCTAACTGTAATGTCTGTAATGTCTAACTGCAATGTCTGTAATGTCTAACTGTAATGTCTGTAATGTCTAACTGTAATGTCTGTAATGTCTAACTGTAATGTCTGTAATGTCTAACTGTAATGTCTGTAATGTCTAACTGTAATGCTGTAATGTCTAACTGCAATGTCTGTAATGTCTAACTGTAATGTCTGTAATGTCTAACTGTAATGGCTGTAATGTCTAACTGTAATGTCTGTAATGTCTAACTGAATGTCTGTAATGTCTAACTGTAATGTCTGTAATGTCTAACTGTAATGCTGTAATGTCTAACTGTAATGTCTGTAATGTCTAACTGTAATGTCTGTAATGTCTAACTGTAATGTCTGTAATGTCTAACTGTAATGCTGTCTAACTGTAATGTCTGTAATGTCTAACTGTAATGTCTGTAATGTCTAACTGCAATGTCTGTAATGTCTAACTGTAATGTCTGTAATGTCTAACTGTAATGTCTGTAATGTCTAACTGTAATGCTGTAATGTCTAACTGCAATGTCTGTAATGTCTAACTGTAATGCTGTAATGTCTAACTGTAATGGCTGTAATGTCTAACTGTAATGTCTGTAATGTCTAACTGTAATGTCTGTAATGTCTAACTGTAATGTCTGTAATGTCTAACTGTAATGTCTGTAATGTCTAACTGTAATGTCTGTAATGTCTAACTGTAATGGCTGTAATGTCTAACTGTAATGTCTGTAATGTCTAACTGTAATGTCTGTAATGTCTAACTGTAATGGCTGTAATGTCTAACTGTAATGGCTGTAATGTCTAACTGTAATGTCTAACTGCAATGTCTGTAATGTCTAACTGCAATGTCTGTAATGTCTAACTGTAATGCCTGTAATGTCTAACTGTAATGTCTGTAATGTCTAACTGCAATGTCTGTAATGTCTAACTGTAATGTCTGTAATGTCTAACTGTAATGCTGTCTAACTGTAATGTCTGTAATGTCTAACTGTAATGTCTGTAATGTCTAACTGCAATGTCTGTAATGTCTAACTGTAATGCCTGTAATGTCTAACTGCAATGTCTGTAATGTCTAACTGTAATGTCTGTAATGTCTAACTGTAATGCTGTAATGTCTAACTGTAATGTCTGTAATGTCTAACTGCAATGTCTGTAATGTCTAACTGTAATGCTGTAATGTCTAACTGTAATGTCTGTAATGTCTAACTGTAATGTCTGTAATGTCTAACTGTAATGTCTGTAATGTCTAACTGCAATGTCTGTAATGTCTAACTGTAATGTCTGTAATGTCTAACTGTAATGGCTGTAATGTCTAACTGTAATGGCTGTAATGTCTAACTGTAATGTCTGTAATGTCTAACTGTAATGTCTGACTGTAATGTCTGTAATGTCTAACTGTAATGCTGTAATGTCTAACTGTAATGGCTGTAATGTCTAACTGTAATGTCTGTAATGTCTAACTGTAATGTCTGTAATGTCTAACTGCAATGTCTGTAATGTCTAACTGTAATGTCTGTAATGTCTAACTGTAATGTCTGTAATGTCTAACTGTAATGCCTGTAATGTCTAACTGTAATGTCTGTAATGTCTAACTGCAATGTCTGTAATGTCTAACTGTAATGCTGTAATGTCTAACTGTAATGGCTGTAATGTCTAACTGTAATGTCTGTAATGTCTAACTGTAATGCTGTAATGTCTAACTGTAATGTCTGTAATGTCTAACTGTAATGTCTGTAATGTCTAACTGTAATGTCTGTAATGTCTAACTGTAATGCTGTAATGTCTAACTGTAATGGCTGTAATGTCTAACTGTAATGTCTGTAATGTCTAACTGTAATGTCTGTAATGTCTAACTGTAATGGCTGTAATGTCTAACTGTAATGCCTGTAATGTCTAACTGCAATGTCTGTAATGTCTAACTGTAATGTCTGTAATGTCTAACTGTAATGCTGTAATGTCTAACTGTAATGGCTGTAATGTCTAACTGTAATGGCTGTAATGTCTAACTGTAATGTCTGTAATGTCTAACTGTAATGTCTGTAATGTCTAACTGCAATGTCTGTAATGTCTAACTGTAATGTCTGTAATGTCTAACTGTAATGTCTGTAATGTCTAACTGTAATGGCTGTAATGTCTAACTGTAATGCCTGTAATGTCTAACTGTAATGGCTGTAATGTCTAACTGTAATGTCTGTAATGTCTAACTGTAATGTCTGTAATGTCTAACTGTAATGGCTGTAATGTCTAACTGTAATGGCTGTAATGTCTAACTGTAATGTCTAACTGTAATGTCTGTAATGTCTAACTGCAATGTCTGTAATGTCTAACTGTAATGTCTGACTGTAATGTCTGTAATGTCTAACTGTAATGTCTGTAATGTCTAACTGTAATGGCTGTAATGTCTAACTGTAATGTCTGTAATGTCTAACTGTAATGTCTGTAATGTCTAACTGTAATGGCTGTAATGTCTAACTGTAATGGCTGTAATGTCTAACTGTAATGTCTGTAATGTCTAACTGCAATGTCTGTAATGTCTAACTGTAATGTCTGTAATGTCTAACTGCTGTAATGTCTAACTGTAATGGCTGTAATGTCTAACTGTAATGTCTGTAATGTCTAACTGTAATGGCTGTAATGTCTAACTGTAATGCTGTAATGTCTAACTGTAATGTCTGTAATGTCTAACTGCAATGCTGTAATGTCTAACTGTAATGTCTGTAATGTCTAACTGTAATGTCTGTAATGTCTAACTGTAATGTCTGTAATGTCTAACTGTAATGTCTGTAATGTCTAACTGTAATGGCTGTAATGTCTAACTGTAATGTCTGTAATGTCTAACTGTAATGGCTGTAATGTCTAACTGTAATGCCTGTAATGTCTAACTGTAATGTCTGTAATGTCTAACTGCAATGTCTGTAATGTCTAACTGTAATGGCTGTAATGTCTAACTGTAATGTCTGTAATGTCTAACTGTAATGTCTGTAATGTCTAACTGCAATGTCTGTAATGTCTAACTGTAATGTCTGTAATGTCTAACTGTAATGTCTGTAATGTCTAACTGTAATGCCTGTAATGTCTAACTGTAATGTCTGTAATGTCTAACTGTAATGGCTGTAATGTCTAACTGTAATGCTGTAATGTCTAACTGTAATGCTGTAATGTCTAACTGTAATGTCTGTAATGTCTAACTGTAATGTCTGTAATGTCTAACTGCAATGTCTGTAATGTCTAACTGTAATGTCTGTAATGTCTAACTGTAATGTCTGTAATGTCTAACTGTAATGGCTGTAATGTCTAACTGTAATGTCTAACTGTAATGTCTGTAATGTCTAACTGCAATGTCTGTAATGTCCAACTGTAATGGCTGTAATGTCTAACTGTAATGTCTGTAATGTCTAACTGTAATGTCTGTAATGTCTAACTGTAATGGCTGTAATGTCTAACTGTAATGTCTGTAATGTCTAACTGTAATGTCTGTAATGTCTAACTGTAATGTCTGTAATGTCTAACTGTAATGGCTGTAATGTCTAACTGTAATGTCTAACTGCAATGTCTGTAATGTCTAACTGTAATGGCTGTAATGTCTAACTGTAATGTCTGTAATGTCTAACTGTAATGCCTGTAATGTCTAACTGTAATGTCTGTAATGTCTAACTGTAATGGCTGTAATGTCTAACTGTAATGTCTGTAATGTCTAACTGCAATGTCTGTAATGTCTAACTGTAATGGCTGTAATGTCTAACTGTAATGTCTGTAATGTCTAACTGTAATGCCTGTAATGTCTAACTGTAATGTCTGTAATGTCTAACTGTAATGGCTGTAATGTCTAACTGTAATGTCTGTAATGTCTAACTGTAATGTCTGTAATGTCTAACTGTAATGGCTGTAATGTCTAACTGTAATGGCTGTAATGTCTAACTGTAATGTCTAACTGTAATGTCTGTAATGTCTAACTGCAATGTCTGTAATGTCTAACTGTAATGTCTGTAATGTCTAACTGCAATGTCTGTAATGTCTAACTGTAATGCCTGTAATGTCTAACTGTAATGGCTGTAATGTCTAACTGTAATGTCTGTAATGTCTAACTGTAATGTCTGTAATGTCTAACTGTAATGTCTGTAATGTCTAACTGTAATGGCTGTAATGTCTAACTGTAATGTCTGTAATGTCTAACTGCAATGTCTGTAATGTCTAACTGTAATGGCTGTAATGTCTAACTGTAATGGCTGTAATGTCTAACTGTAATGTCTAACTGTAATGTCTGTAATGTCTAACTGCAATGTCTGTAATGTCTAACTGTAATGGCTGTAATGTCTAACTGTAATGGCTGTAATGTCTAACTGTAATGTCTGTAATGTCTAACTGTAATGTCTGTAATGTCTAACTGTAATGCCTGTAATGTCTAACTGTAATGGCTGTAATGTCTAACTGTAATGTCTGTAATGTCTAACTGCAATGTCTGTAATGTCTAACTGTAATGCCTGTAATGTCTAACTGTAATGTCTGTAATGTCTAACTGCAATGTCTGTAATGTCTAACTGTAATGCTGTAATGTCTAACTGTAATGTCTGTAATGTCTAACTGCAATGTCTGTAATGTCTAACTGTAATGGCTGTAATGTCTAACTGTAATGGCTGTAATGTCTAACTGTAATGTCTAACTGTAATGTCTGTAATGTCTAACTGTAATGTCTGTAATGTCTAACTGTAATGTCTGTAATGTCTAACTGCAATGTCTGTAATGTCTAACTGCAATGCTGTCTAACTGTAATGTCTGTAATGTCTAACTGTAATGTCTGTAATGTCTAACTGTAATGTCTGTAATGTCTAACTGTAATGGCTGTAATGTCTAACTGTAATGGCTGTAATGTCTAACTGTAATGTCTGTAATGTCTAACTGCAATGTCTGTAATGTCTAACTGTAATGGCTGTAATGTCTAACTGTAATGGCTGTAATGTCTAACTGTAATGTCTGTAATGTCTAACTGTAATGTCTGTAATGTCTAACTGTAATGGCTGTAATGTCTAACTGTAATGGCTGTAATGTCTAACTGTAATGTCTGTAATGTCTAACTGTAATGTCTAACTGTAATGTCTGTAATGTCTAACTGCAATGTCTGTAATGTCTAACTGTAATGTCTGTAATGTCTAACTGTAATGGCTGTAATGTCTAACTGTAATGTCTGTAATGTCTAACTGTAATGTCTGTAATGTCTAACTGTAATGCCTGTAATGTCTAACTGTAATGTCTGTAATGTCTAACTGCAATGTCTGTAATGTCTAACTGTAATGTCTGTAATGTCTAACTGTAATGTCTGTAATGTCTAACTGTAATGCCTGTAATGTCTAACTGTAATGTCTGTAATGTCTAACTGTAATGTCTGTAATGTCTAACTGTAATGTCTGTAATGTCTAACTGCAATGTCTGTAATGTCTAACTGTAATGTCTGTAATGTCTAACTGTAATGTCTAACTGTAATGTCTGTAATGTCTAACTGTAATGGCTGTAATGTCTAACTGTAATGTCTGTAATGTCTAACTGCAATGTCTGTAATGTCTAACTGTAATGTCTGTAATGTCTAACTGTAATGTCTGTAATGTCTAACTGTAATGGCTGTAATGTCTAACTGTAATGTCTGTAATGTCTAACTGTAATGTCTGTAATGTCTAACTGTAATGGCTGTAATGTCTAACTGTAATGGCTGTAATGTCTAACTGTAATGCCTGTAATGTCTAACTGTAATGTCTGTAATGTCTAACTGTAATGTCTGTAATGTCTAACTGTAATGTCTGTAATGTCTAACTGTAATGCTGTAATGTCCAACTGTAATGTCTGTAATGTCTAACTGCAATGGCTGTAATGTCTAACTGTAATGACTGTAATGTCTAACTGTAATGGCTGTAATGTCTTACTTTAATGTCTGTAATGGCTGTAATGTCTAACTGCAATGTCTGTAATGTCTAACTGTCTGTAATGTCTAACTCTAATGTCTGTAATGTCTAACTCTAATGTCTATGTGTAATGTCTAACTGTAATGTCTGTAATGTCTAACTGTAATGTCTGTAATGTCTAACTGTAATGGCTGTAATGTCTAACTGTAATGTCTGTAATGTCTAACTGCAATGTCTGTAATGTCTAACTGTAATGTCTGTAATGTCTAACTGTAATGGCTGTAATGTCTAACTGTAATGTCTGTAATGTCTAACTGTAATGTCTGTAATGTCTAACTGTAATGGCTGTAATGTCTAACTGTAATGTCTGTAATGTCTAACTGCAATGTCTGTAATGTCTAACTGTAATGGCTGTAATGTCTAACTGTAATGTCTAACTGTAATGTCTGTAATGTCTAACTGTAATGTCTGTAATGTCTAACTGTAATGTCTGTAATGTCTAACTGTAATGGCTGTAATGTCTAACTGTAATGTCTGTAATGTCTAACTGTAATGGCTGTAATGTCTAACTGTAATGGCTGTAATGTCTAACTGTAATGTCTGTAATGTCTAACTGCAATGTCTGTAATGTCTAACTGTAATGTCTGTAATGTCTAACTGTAATGGCTGTAATGTCTAACTGTAATGTCTGTAATGTCTAACTGTAATGTCTGTAATGTCTAACTGTAATGCCTGTAATGTCTAACTGTAATGGCTGTAATGTCTAACTGTAATGTCTGTAATGTCTAACTGTAATGGCTGTAATGTCTAACTGTAATGTCTGTAATGGCTGTAATGTCTAACTGTAATGTCTGTAATGTCTAACTGTAATGTCTGTAATGTCTAACTGTAATGTCTGTAATGTCTAACTGTAATGTCTGTAATGTCTAACTGTAATGTCTGTAATGTCTAACTGTAATGTCTGTAATGTCTAACTGTAATGTCTGTAATGTCTAACTGTAATGTCTGTAATGTCTAACTGTAATGTCTGTAATGTCTAACTGTAATGTCTGTAATGTCTAACTGTAATGTCTGTAATGTCTAACTGCAATGTCTGTAATGTCTAACTGTAATGGCTGTAATGTCTAACTGTAATGGCTGTAATGTCTAACTGTAATGTCTAACTGTAATGTCTGTAATGTCTAACTGCAATGTCTGTAATGTCTAACTGTAATGCCTGTAATGTCTAACTGCAATGTCTGTAATGTCTAACTGTAATGTCTGTAATGTCTAACTGTAATGTCTGTAATGTCTAACTGTAATGTCTGTAATGTCTAACTGTAATGTCTGTAATGTCTAACTGTAATGTCTGTAATGTCTAACTGTAATGTCTGTAATGTCTAACTGTAATGCCTGTAATGTCTAACTGTAATGGCTGTAATGTCTAACTATAATGTCTAACTGTAATGTCTAACTGTAATGTCTGTAATGTCTAACTGTAATGGCTGTAATGTCTAACTGTAATGTCTGTAATGTCTAACTGTAATGTCTGTAATGTCTAACTGTAATGTCTGTAATGTCTAACTGTAATGTCTGTAATGTCTAACTGTAATGGCTGTAATGTCTAACTGTAATGGCTGTAATGTCTAACTGTAATGTCTGTAATGTCTAACTGCAATGTCTGTAATGTCTAACTGTAATGCCTGAAATGTCTAACTGTAATGGCTGTAATGTCTAACTGTAATGCCTGTAATGTCTAACTGTAATGTCTGTAATGTCTAACTGCAATGTCTGTAATGTCTAACTGTAATGGCTGTAATGTCTAACTGTAATGTCTGTAATGTCTAACTGTAATGTCTGTAATGTCTAACTGCAATGTCTGTAATGTCTAACTGTAATGCCTGTAATGTCTAACTGTAATGTCTGTAATGTCTAACTGTAATGTCTGTAATGTCTAACTGTAATGTCTGTAATGTCTAACTGTAATGGCTGTAATGTCTAACTGTAATGGCTGTAATGTCTAACTGTAATGTCTGTAATGTCTAACTGTAATGTCTGTAATGTCTAACTGTAATGTCTGTAATGTCTAACTGTAATGTCTGTAATGTCTAACTGTAATGTCTGTAATGTCTAACTGTAATGGCTGTAATGTCTAACTGTAATGGCTGTAATGTCTAACTGTAATGTCTAACTGCAATGTCTGTAATGTCTAACTGTAATGTCTGTAATGTCTAACTGTAATGTCTGTAATGTCTAACTGCAATGTCTGTAATGTCTAACTGTAATGGCTGTAATGTCTAACTGTAATGTCTGTAATGTCTAACTGTAATGTCTGTAATGTCTAACTGTAATGCCTGTAATGTCTAACTGTAATGTCTGTAATGTCTAACTGTAATGGCTGTAATGTCTAACTGTAATGTCTGTAATGTCTAACTGTAATGCCTGTAATGTCTAACTGTAATGTCTGTAATGTCTAACTGCAATGTCTGTAATGTCTAACTGTAATGGCTGTAATGTCTAACTGTAATGTCTAACTGCAATGTCTGTAATGTCTAACTGTAATGGCTGTAATGTCTAACTGTAATGTCTGTAATGTCTAACTGTAATGTCTGTAATGTCTAACTGTAATGTCTGTAATGTCTAACTGTAATGGCTGTAATGTCTAACTGTAATGTCTGTAATGTCTAACTGCAATGTCTGTAATGTCTAACTGTAATGCCTGTAATGTCTAACTGTAATGTCTGTAATGTCTAACTGTAATGGCTGTAATGTCTAACTGTAATGTCTGTAATGTCTAACTGTAATGCCTGTAATGTCTAACTGTAATGTCTGTAATGTCTAACTGCAATGTCTGTAATGTCTAACTGTAATGGCTGTAATGTCTAACTGTAATGGCTGTAATGTCTGTAATGTCTAACTGCAATGTCTGTAATGTCTAACTGTAATGTCTGTAATGTCTAACTGTAATGGCTGTAATGTCTAACTGTAATGTCTGTAATGTCTAACTGCAATGTCTGTAATGTCTAACTGTAATGCTGTCTAACTGTAATGTCTGTAATGTCTAACTGTAATGTCTGTAATGTCTAACTGTAATGTCTGTAATGTCTAACTGTAATGTCTGTAATGTCTAACTGTAATGGCTGTAATGTCTAACTGTAATGTCTGTAATGTCTAACTGTAATGTCTGTAATGTCTAACTGTAATGGCTGTAATGTCTAACTGTAATGTCTGTAATGTCTAACTGCAATGTCTGTAATGTCTAACTGTAATGGCTGTAATGTCTAACTGTAATGGCTGTAATGTCTAACTGTAATGCCTGTAATGTCTAACTGCAATGTCTGTAATGTCTAACTGTAATGTCTGTAATGTCTAACTGTAATGGCTGTAATGTCTAACTGTAATGTCTGTAATGTCTAACTGTAATGTCTGTAATGTCTAACTGTAATGTCTAACTGTAATGTCTGTAATGTCTAACTGCAATGTCTGTAATGTCTAACTGTAATGGCTGTAATGTCTAACTGTAATGGCTGTAATGTCTAACTGCAATGTCTGTAATGTCTAACTGTAATGGCTGTAATGTCTAACTGTAATGGCTGTAATGTCTAACTGTAATGTCTGACTGTAATGTCTGTAATGTCTAACTGTAATGTCTGTAATGTCTAACTGTAATGTCTGTAATGTCTAACTGTAATGTCTGTAATGTCTAACTGTAATGTCTGTAATGTCTAACTGTAATGTCTGTAATGTCTAACTGCAATGTCTGTAATGTCTAACTGCAATGTCTGTAATGTCTAACTGTAATGGCTGTAATGTCTAACTGTAATGGCTGTAATGTCTAACTGTAATGTCTGTAATGTCTAACTGCAATGTCTGTAATGTCTAACTGTAATGCCTGTAATGTCTAACTGTAATGTCTGTAATGTCTAACTGCAATGTCTGTAATGTCTAACTGTAATGTCTGTAATGTCTAACTGTAATGGCTGTAATGTCTAACTGTAATGGCTGTAATGTCTAACTGTAATGGCTGTAATGTCTAACTGTAATGTCTAACTGCAATGTCTGTAATGTCTAACTGCAATGTCTGTAATGTCTAACTGTAATGGCTGTAATGTCTAACTGTAATGGCTGTAATGTCTAACTGTAATGTCTAACTGTAATGTCTGTAATGTCTAACTGTAATGTCTGTAATGTCTAACTGTAATGCCTGTAATGTCTAACTGTAATGTCTGTAATGTCTAACTGTAATGTCTGTAATGTCTAACTGTAATGTCTAACTGTAATGTCTGTAATGTCTAACTGCAATGTCTGTAATGTCTAACTGTAATGGCTGTAATGTCTAACTGTAATGGCTGTAATGTCTAACTGTAATGTCTAACTGCAATGTCTGTAATGTCTAACTGTAATGTCTGTAATGTCTAACTGTAATGTCTGTAATGTCTAACTGCAATGTCTGTAATGTCTAACTGTAATGGCTGTAATGTCTAACTGTAATGGCTGTAATGTCTAACTGTAATGTCTAACTGTAATGTCTGTAATGTCTAACTGTAATGCATGTAATGTCTAACTGTAATGGCTGTAATGTCTAACTGTAATGGCTGTAATGTCTAACTGTAATGTCTGTAATGTCTAACTGCAATGTCTGTAATGTCTAACTGTAATGCTGTCTAACTGTAATGTCTGTAATGTCTAACTGCAATGTCTGTAATGTCTAACTGTAATGCCTGTAATGTCTAACTGTAATGGCTGTAATGTCTAACTGTAATGTCTGTAATGTCTAACTGCAATGTCTGTAATGTCTAACTGTAATGTCTGTAATGTCTAACTGTAATGTCTGTAATGTCTAACTGTAATGTCTGTAATGTCTAACTGTAATGTCTGTAATGTCTAACTGTAATGGCTGTAATGTCTAACTGTAATGTCTGTAATGTCTAACTGCAATGTCTGTAATGTCTAACTGTAATGGCTGTAATGTCTAACTGTAATGTCTGTAATGTCTAACTGTAATGTCTGTAATGTCTAACTGTAATGTCTGTAATGTCTAACTGTAATGGCTGTAATGTCTAACTGTAATGTCTGTAATGTCTAACTGTAATGTCTGTAATGTCTAACTGTAATGCTGTAATGTCTAACTGTAATGTCTGTAATGTCTAACTGTAATGTCTGTAATGTCTAACTGTAATGTCTGTAATGTCTAACTGTAATGGCTGTAATGTCTAACTGTAATGTCTGTAATGTCTAACTGCAATGTCTGTAATGTCTAACTGTAATGGCTGTAATGTCTAACTGTAATGTCTGTAATGTCTAACTGTAATGTCTGTAATGTCTAACTGTAATGTCTGTAATGTCTAACTGTAATGCTGTAATGTCTAACTGTAATGCTGTAATGTCTAACTGTAATGGCTGTAATGTCTAACTGTAATGCCTGTAATGTCTAACTGTAATGTCTGTAATGTCTAACTGTAATGCCTGTAATGTCTAACTGTAATGGCTGTAATGTCTAACTGTAATGGCTGTAATGTCTAACTGTAATGCCTGTAATGTCTAACTGTAATGGCTGTAATGTCTAACTGTAATGCCTGTAATGTCTAACTGTAATGTCTGTAATGTCTAACTGCAATGTCTGTAATGTCTAACTGTAATGGCTGTAATGTCTAACTGTAATGGCTGTAATGTCTAACTGTAATGGCTGTAATGTCTAACTGTAATGTCTGTAATGTCTAACTGCAATGTCTGTAATGTCTAACTGTAATGGCTGTAATGTCTAACTGCAATGTCTGTAATGTCTAACTGTAATGGCTGTAATGTCTAACTGTAATGGCTGTAATGTCTAACTGTAATGTCTGTAATGTCTAACTGCAATGCTGTAATGTCTAACTGTAATGGCTGTAATGTCCAACTGTAATGTCTGTAATGTCTAACTGCAATGTCTGTAATGTCTAACTGTAATGGCTGTAATGTCTAACTGTAATGTCTAACTGTAATGGCTGTAATGTCTAACTGTAATGCCTGTAATGTCTAACTGTAATGTCTGTAATGTCTAACTGTAATGTCTGTAATGTCTAACTGTAATGTCTGTAATGTCAACTGTAATGCTGTAATGTCTAACTGTAATGTCTGTAATGTCTAACTGTAATGGCTGTAATGTCTAACTGTAATGTCTGTAATGTCTAACTGTAATGGCTGTAATGTCTAACTGTAATGTCTGTAATGTCTAACTGTAATGTCTGTAATGTCTAACTGTAATGGCTGTAATGTCTAACTGTAATGGCTGTAATGTCTAACTGTAATGTCTGTAATGTCTAACTGCAATGTCTGTAATGTCTAACTGTAATGGCTGTAATGTCTAACTGTAATGTCTGTAATGTCTAACTGTAATGTCTGTAATGTCTAACTGCAATGTCTGTAATGTCTAACTGTAATGGCTGTAATGTCTAACTGTAATGGCTGTAATGTCTAACTGTAATGTCTGTAATGTCTAACTGCAATGTCTGTAATGTCTAACTGTAATGGCTGTAATGTCTAACTGTAATGGCTGTAATGTCTAACTGTAATGTCTGTAATGTCTAACTGTAATGTCTGTAATGTCTAACTGTAATGTCTGTAATGTCTAACTGTAATGGCTGTAATGTCTAACTGTAATGTCTGTAATGTCTAACTGCAATGTCTGTAATGTCTAACTGTAATGGCTGTAATGTCTAACTGTAATGTCTAACTGCAATGTCTGTAATGTCTAACTGCAATGTCTGTAATGTCTAACTGTAATGGCTGTAATGTCTAACTGTAATGTCTGTAATGTCTAACTGTAATGTCTGTAATGTCTAACTGTAATGGCTGTAATGTCTAACTGTAATGGCTGTAATGTCTAACTGTAATGTCTGTAATGTCTAACTGTAATGTCTGTAATGTCTAACTGTAATGCCTGTAATGTCTAACTGTAATGTCTGTAATGTCTAACTGCAATGTCTGTAATGTCTAACTGTAATGTCTGTAATGTCTAACTGTAATGTCTGTAATGTCTAACTGTAATGGCTGTAATGTCTAACTGTAATGGCTGTAATGTCTAACTGTAATGTCTGTAATGTCTAACTGCAATGTCTGTAATGTCTAACTGTAATGGCTGTAATGTCTAACTGTAATGGCTGTAATGTCTAACTGTAATGGCTGTAATGTCTAACTGTAATGTCTGTAATGTCTAACTGTAATGGCTGTAATGTCTAACTGTAATGGCTGTAATGTCTAACTGTAATGTCTGTAATGTCTAACTGCAATGTCTGTAATGTCTAACTGTAATGCCTGAAATGTCTAACTGTAATGGCTGTAATGTCTGTAATGTCTAACTGTAATGTCTGTAATGTCTAACTGCAATGTCTGTAATGTCTAACTGTAATGGCTGTAATGTCTAACTGCAATGTCTGTAATGTCTAACTGTAATGCCTGTAATGTCTAACTGTAATGGCTGTAATGTCTAACTGTAATGTCTGTAATGTCTAACTGTAATGTCTGTAATGTCTAACTGTAATGGCTGTAATGTCTAACTGTAATGGCTGTAATGTCTAACTGTAATGTCTGTAATGTCTAACTGCAATGTCTGTAATGTCCAACTGTAATGGCTGTAATGTCTAACTGTAATGGCTGTAATGTCTAACTGTAATGTCTAACTGCAATGTCTGTAATGTCTAACTGCAATGTCTGTAATGTCTAACTGTAATGGCTGTAATGTCTAACTGTAATGGCTGTAATGTCTAACTGTAATGCCTGTAATGTCTAACTGTAATGTCTGTAATGTCTAACTGTAATGGCTGTAATGTCTAACTGCAATGTCTGTAATGTCTAACTGCAATGCTGTCTAACTAATGTCTGTAATGTCTAACTGCAATGTCTGTAATGTCTAACTGTAATGCTTGTAATGTCTAACTGTAATGGCTGTAATGTCTAACTGTAATGTCTAACTGTAATGTCTGTAATGTCTAACTGTAATGTCTGTAATGTCTAACTGTAATGTCTGTAATGTCTAACTGCAATGTCTGTAATGTCTAACTGTAATGGCTGTAATGTCTAACTGTAATGTCTGTAATGTCTAACTGTAATGTCTGTAATGTCTAACTGTAATGGCTGTAATGTCTAACTGTAATGGCTGTAATGTCTAACTGTAATGTCTGTAATGTCTAACTGCAATGTCTGTAATGTCTAACTGTAATGGCTGTAATGTCTAACTGTAATGTCTAACTGTAATGGCTGTAATGTCTAACTGTAATGCCTGTAATGTCTAACTGTAATGCCTGTAATGTCTAACTGCAATGTCTGTAATGTCTAACTGCAATGTCTGTAATGTCTAACTGCAATGCTGTCTAACTGTAATGTCTGTAATGTCTAACTGCAATGTCTGTAATGTCTAACTGTAATGGCTGTAATGTCTAACTGTAATGGCTGTAATGTCTAACTGTAATGCCTGTAATGTCTAACTGCAATGTCTGTAATGTCTAACTGTAATGTCTGTAATGTCTAACTGTAATGGCTGTAATGTCTAACTGTAATGGCTGTAATGTCTAACTGTAATGTCTGTAATGTCTAACTGCAATGTCTGTAATGTCTAACTGTAATGGCTGTAATGTCTAACTGTAATGGCTGTAATGTCTAACTGTAATGTCTAACTGCAATGTCTGTAATGTCTAACTGCAATGTCTGTAATGTCTAACTGTAATGGCTGTAATGTCTAACTGTAATGTCTGTAATGTCTAACTGTAATGCTGTCTAACTGTAATGGCTGTAATGTCTAACTGTAATGGCTGTAATGTCTAACTGCAATGTCTGTAATGTCTAACTGCAATGTCTGTAATGTCTAACTGCAATGTCTGTAATGTCTAACTGTAATGCTAACTGTAATGTCTGTAATGTCTAACTGTAATGTCTGTAATGTCTAACTGTAATGTCTGTAATGTCTAACTGCAATGCCTGTAATGTCTAACTGTAATGCTGTAATGTCTAACTGCAATGTCTGTAATGTCTAACTGCAATGTCTGTAATGTCTAACTGTAATGATGTCTAACTGTAATGTCTGTAATGTCTAACTGCAATGTCTGTAATGTCTAACTGTAATGTCTGTAATGTCTAACTGTAATGGCTGTAATGTCTGTAATGTCTAACTGTAATGGCTGTAATGTCTAACTGTAATGTCTGTAATGTCTAACTGTAATGTCTGTAATGTCTAACTGTAATGTCTGTAATGTCTAACTGTAATGGCTGTAATGTCTAACTGTAATGTCTGTAATGTCTAACTGCAATGTCTGTAATGTCTAACTGTAATGCCTGAAATGTCTAACTGTAATGGCTGTAATGTCTAACTGTAATGTCTGTAATGTCTAACTGTAATGTCTGTAATGTCTAACTGTAATGTCTGTAATGTCTAACTGTAATGGCTGTAATGTCTAACTGTAATGTCTAACTGTAATGTCTGTAATGTCTAACTGTAATGTCTGTAATGTCTAACTGTAATGGCTGTAATGTCTAACTGCAATGTCTGTAATGTCTAACTGCAATGTCTGTAATGTCTAACTGCAATGTCTGTAATGTCTAACTGTAATGCTGTCTAACTGTAATGTCTGTAATGTCTAACTGTAATGTCTGTAATGTCTAACTGTAATGTCTGTAATGTCTAACTGTAATGTCTGTAATGTCTAACTGCAATGCTGTCTAACTGTAATGTCTGTAATGTCTAACTGTAATGGCTGTAATGTCTAACTGTAATGTCTGTAATGTCTAACTGCAATGTCTGTAATGTCTAACTGTAATGGCTGTAATGTCTAACTGTAATGTCTGTAATGTCTAACTGCAATGTCTGTAATGTCTAACTGCAATGTCTGTAATGTCTAACTGTAATGGCTGTAATGTCTAACTGTAATGTCTGTAATGTCTAACTGTAATGTCTGTAATGTCTAACTGTAATGTCTGTAATGTCTAACTGTAATGTCTGTAATGTCTAACTGTAATGTCTGTAATGTCTAACTGCAATGTCTGTAATGTCTAACTGTAATGGCTGTAATGTCTAACTGTAATGGCTGTAATGTCTAACTGTAATGTCTGTAATGTCTAACTGTAATGTCTGTAATGTCTAACTGTAATGTCTGTAATGTCTAACTGTAATGGCTGTAATGTCTAACTGTAATGTCTGTAATGTCTAACTGCAATGTCTGTAATGTCTAACTGTAATGGCTGTAATGTCTAACTGTAATGTCTAACTGCAATGTCTGTAATGTCTAACTGCAATGTCTGTAATGTCTAACTGTAATGGCTGTAATGTCTAACTGCAATGTCTGTAATGTCTAACTGTAATGTCTGTAATGTCTAACTGTAATGGCTGTAATGTCTAACTGTAATGTCTGTAATGTCTAACTGTAATGTCTGTAATGTCTAACTGCAATGTCTGTAATGTCTAACTGTAATGTCTGTAATGTCTAACTGTAATGTCTGTAATGTCTAACTGCAATGTCTGTAATGTCTAACTGTAATGGCTGTAATGTCTAACTGTAATGTCTGTAATGTCTAACTGTAATGTCTAACTGTAATGTCTGTAATGTCTAACTGCAATGTCTGTAATGTCTAACTGTAATGGCTGTAATGTCTAACTGTAATGGCTGTAATGTCTAACTGTAATGCCTGTAATGTCTAACTGTAATGTCTGTAATGTCTAACTGTAATGGCTGTAATGTCTAACTGCAATGTCTGTAATGTCTAACTGCAATGCTGTCTAACTAATGTCTGTAATGTCTAACTGCAATGTCTGTAATGTCTAACTGTAATGCTTGTAATGTCTAACTGTAATGGCTGTAATGTCTAACTGTAATGTCTAACTGCAATGTCTGTAATGTCTAACTGCAATGTCTGTAATGTCTAACTGTAATGCCTGTAATGTCTAACTGCAATGTCTGTAATGTCTAACTGCAATGTCTGTAATGTCTAACTGCAATGCTGTCTAACTGTAATGTCTGTAATGTCTAACTGTAATGTCTGTAATGTCTAACTGTAATGTCTGTAATGTCTAACTGTAATGCTGTAATGTCTAACTGTAATGTCTGTAATGTCTAACTGTAATGTCTGTAATGTCTAACTGTAATGTCTGTAATGTCTAACTGTAATGTCTAACTGTAATGCCTGTAATGTCTAACTGTAATGTCTGTAATGTCTAACTGTAATGTCTGTAATGTCTAACTGCAATGTCTGTAATGTCTAACTGTAATGGCTGTAATGTCTAACTGTAATGGCTGTAATGTCTAACTGTAATGTCTGTAATGTCTAACTGCAATGTCTGTAATGTCTAACTGCAATGTCTGTAATGTCTAACTGTAATGCCTGTAATGTCTGTAATGTCTAACTGCAATGTCTGTAATGTCTAACTGTAATGCTGTCTAACTGTAATGTCTGTAATGTCTAACTGTAATGTCTGTAATGTCTAACTGCAATGTCTGTAATGTCTAACTGTAATGTCTGTAATGTCTAACTGTAATGTCTGTAATGTCTAACTGCAATGTCTGTAATGTCTAACTGTAATGTCTGTAATGTCTAACTGTAATGTCTGTAATGTCTAACTGTAATGTCTGTAATGTCTAACTGTAATGTCTGTAATGTCTAACTGTAATGTCTGTAATGTCTAACTGTAATGGCTGTAATGTCTAACTGTAATGTCTGTAATGTCTAACTGCAATGTCTGTAATGTCTAACTGTAATGGCTGTAATGTCTAACTGTAATGGCTGTAATGTCTAACTGTAATGTCTAACTGCAATGTCTGTAATGTCTAACTGCAATGTCTGTAATGTCTAACTGTAATGGCTGTAATGTCTAACTGTAATGGCTGTAATGTCTAACTGTAATGTCTAACTGTAATGTCTGTAATGTCTAACTGTAATGGCTGTAATGTCTAACTGTAATGTCTGTAATGTCTAACTGCAATGTCTGTAATGTCTAACTGTAATGGCTGTAATGTCTAACTGTAATGTCTGTAATGTCTAACTGTAATGTCTAACTGTAATGTCTGTAATGTCTAACTGCAATGTCTGTAATGTCTAACTGCAATGTCTGTAATGTCTAACTGCAATGCTGTCTAACTGTAATGTCTGTAATGTCTAACTGCAATGTCTGTAATGTCTAACTGTAATGTCTGTAATGTCTAACTGTAATGGCTGTAATGTCTAACTGTAATGGCTGTAATGTCTAACTGTAATGTCTGTAATGTCTAACTGTAATGGCTGTAATGTCTAACTGTAATGTCTGTAATGTCTAACTGCAATGTCTGTAATGTCCAACTGTAATGGCTGTAATGTCTAACTGTAATGTCTAACTGCAATGTCTGTAATGTCTAACTGCAATGTCTGTAATGTCTAACTGCAATGTCTGTAATGTCTAACTGTAATGTCTGTAATGTCTAACTGCAATGTCTGTAATGTCTAACTGCAATGTCTGTAATGTCTAACTGCAATGCTGTCTAACTGTAATGTCTGTAATGTCTAACTGCAATGTCTGTAATGTCTAACTGTAATGCCTGTAATGTCTAACTGTAATGGCTGTAATGTCTGTAATGTCTAACTGCAATGTCTGTAATGTCTAACTGTAATGTCTGTAATGTCTAACTGCAATGTCTGTAATGTCTAACTGTAATGTCTGTAATGTCTAACTGTAATGGCTGTAATGTCTAACTGTAATGGCTGTAATGTCTAACTGTAATGGCTGTAATGTCTAACTGTAATGTCTGTAATGTCTAACTGTAATGTCTGTAATGTCTAACTGCAATGTCTGTAATGTCTAACTGTAATGTCTGTAATGTCTAACTGTAATGGCTGTAATGTCTAACTGTAATGTCTGTAATGTCTAACTGCAATGTCTGTAATGTCTAACTGCAATGTCTGTAATGTCTAACTGTAATGTCTAACTGTAATGTCTGTAATGTCTAACTGCAATGTCTGTAATGTCTAACTGTAACTGTGGAACTGTGGAACAGCAAGCAACAAAAGATCATTCGAACGCAAACAGTGAGAGTCAACACTCCTCCGTGAGATTACATTACAGATGTAGGAAGGCAAAAGACCAAGCATGGCCTTATAAATGAAAGTATACCAGTGATCAGAAGTCACTGCCCAGCTCCGCCCCTGTCAGGCAACCTTTCAGCTGGGACACCACTGTGTCTGCTTACCTCTGTCAGCCTCTGACTGGGCTGAGAAGTCCAGACCTGACAGTACCATTAAAGGCACCTCGAGGGAGTCATATAATATTTTGTTAGGGACACCTAAACACACGCTATTTGAAATTATTTGTAGAAACAAAAAGAGTCCCATCAGTCCAATAGCTACACGATGTCCCAGATGCCTTTTTTGTGGACCGGCTTTGCTGAAAGTTTCTGACAACATCAGCTGCCAAATCGACATGCAGATAACTAGTCAGTAGGCCGTGCCAGGGCAACTTCACCGAAACATCTTCAAAAGTTCAGGCAGCACTGCAAACTACACAGTCAAAAATTACAGTGTGACTACTGTTACGTAGTAAAAGTAGTTACGACTAAAAAGTAAACTTAATAAAATGCACTCCCAAACAGAAGAGAAAAAAGAAGAGTTTTCAGCCCTGATTTAAAAGAACAGAGTTGGAGCTGATCTCAAGTTATAGGATTTTTTTCCCAGATATGTGGTACATAAACACGATGTGATCTGACATGACAATCTGAGAGGTCTGAACGATTCATAAAAGAGCAGCAGATCCACAATGTATTTTGGCCCTAAAAAACTGTATTATTTTAAAATCAATTATTTGACAAACAGGAAGCCAGAGGGTCAACCATTATCTCTGTTTCCTCTTTCTCCTCTTGTGTCTGCACCAGTTAATATCTAAACACCATGACTGGATTAAGGCTTAATGGGTCCCTGGGTGTGTAACGTCAAAGGGCCCCAGCCAAGCATTAAAAAACAAGATGTTGGTAAAAGGATAAGTGTGTTTTGAGTCCTTTTTGTTGGATATTTCTTCCTGTTTTATATCCAAGATTGTTTCCTTCTACATAATGTATACACCTTTTAAATCCTCTCAGTGGGTATACAATACCGACCCTGGGTCTGTGTACAATAATCCTGTTAACCATTTATTTATATTTTACACCAATACAAACGTAAGGATGAGTGTTTTACACTGGTTAAGTTTGTGCCCACAAAGAAAGAATGTTGCAAATTATAACCAACATTTAATTTCTCTTTTTTAATGCAAGGGCCCACTAGCAAGCTGGGCCCCTGGGTGCACACCAAGTACACCCTGATGATAAACCTGGCCATGCTCAAAGCTAACTATATTTATAAAGTGAGTTTCATTACATAGTGTCCACAGACTTAATAAAAGCAGTGGCATTATTGAATAATAATAATAATTTATAATCAACCTTAATCAGACCATTTGTAGAAGATATTTGAACATGAATGGAGATAAATGCCTGTGGGTCACATGAAATACATGAGGATAATCCCAATAAACACGGAAAGAATTATGATGATTACAGAATAAACAAGGTCACAGAGGGCCAAGAAAAGACAGGATTCAATAAACCAAATACACAGTGTGTATTTGTGTGTGTGAGTGTACAAAACACCTTTATAGAAGAAAGCAGAAATATTGATTACAATGCTGTTGATGGTGAAATGGTAATGACCAGATTGAAAACATTGATTCTGTGAGAAAAGACTGTCCTTGGACAAGACAGGTTGTGAGGGAGGGATCTGCATCATCTGTCTCCGTCACACACACACACACACACACACACACACACACACACACACACACACACAGACACACACACACACACACACACACACACACATATACATGCACGCACCAAATGCAATTTTGACAAGACACTAAAAAGAAAATTGGTCTGGAAGTATTTGGATTTGGGATATTTAATTTGTTCAATTACGTGTACAATTATAATTTCTAAAAACACCATCTCCTTACATGGCGATTGACATGCTGGGTTAGGGTTAGGGTTACTAAGCCTTCTCCACACTGCAAAAAATAACATTCTGGTGCAGAAGTACTCAATTCATTATCAGTTTTTTTTGGCTGGCCTGAAGGTTATAACATTTGAATACTTTGTCTACAAATAGTGGAATAAGCCTGTAAATTGCCCACCATAAGTAGGTTTCAACTGAAGTATGTAAACTCCCCTCATGTCTCAAAAACATGAGGAAAGTTTCCGAGGACACAATATTGCAGTATCTACATTCCTGCATAAAATAAAAAACAAAACAACTAATCAAATACACTTATGTGTCCAAATAAACACGTTCACCTTAGTGAAGCCCGACAGCAGAGCCAAGGCTTTAATACAAATATCATACTTTAGAAGAAATTCCTGAAGCTGACTTCAGATTATATCAACTTTGTTGTCCCTCGACTCCTTCTTTAACAAGAAAATGTTCTTTCGTGACATTTCTGCTTTATTGGTTGGTGCACAACAGACTGAGGCTGCGAGACACGAGATGATTTAAGACAGACACTGCTAAGTTTTCAGTGTGTGGTTTCAAGAAAGCTTAATGCTAGTTCAGTTCCTCCTGAGATGTCCAAAAAACACATTAGCGCATGTAAATAATAAATCAAGCACTATCTGCACAAGGACACCGGTCCATCGCCTCAATTCTCAAAGGTCTATGTCACCTCTAAACTATTCACAAGGATGCCCACATTTGTGCATTTTTATGACCCAGTCAAGATCCTAAAACTTTGTATTTTTTTATTTTTAACCTGTGTTTGGAAGTTTACACTTTCTTTTTGTATAGTGTTCCATGGGCTTTGGCGTCACCTATTTACCCTAAATAATGTCCATTTTTAATCTTTCAGCAACTCACCTTTAGGTCTGTTTGAGCATCATTATTCTACATTTACAACATTTACTGTCAGGAGTCACAAAGATCCCAACACAGTACAAACCAGGCTTCATAAAAATGCGGCGGTAACTTTGCTAGTGATGTCAGCTTTCATCCGTTTTGCATTTGGGGTCAGATATGATGGGGTGACCTCACAGAACGATCACTTCGATTGCGTAGGTCCGATCGTCATTAAGGAAGATTTAGAGGTAATCCGTTTAATTGTTGTCCAATCATTGGTCTGGATCAACGGAAGTATTTCCAGGATAAAGCCGTGCCAGATGTCAGGCTTTACCCCTCACCTTTATTCTCACTGTGAGTTGCCTGAAATTCCCAATGGGAACAATAAACTGTGAGCTAGCAAGCCACACGCTGAAAATGGCAAGTTTTGAACGATATTTGGATTGTGCAATAACGCAGGCCTGCTTGGTTCTTTCTGTGAATGATTGTAAAGATTTACAAAGAATATGTTTAAGGCATTTTTTGGGACCGATTGCTGAGGAAGTACACACGGCGATGCACTGGTAAGAGCAAATTACGTTTAACCATGTATCCAGCTAATTTAAATAGCTCACATTACTGTATTGTGTGAACATTTAACTTCATCTAATATTGTATGTGACGTTTTCTTTTGCGGGTTGCAAATTTTCCACCAAAACAAGTTCCTTCCCGAGACTATTTTGCGGAGCCACCATCGCTGCGTCCGGAGCTTAGCGCCGCCGAAGACAATTGTGATTGGTTTAAAGACATGCACCCAGAGACAACCCAGAGCGTTTTTTTCCTTGAATGTATCTGTATCTATGTATCCACAGCGCGTGAAGACAGGTCTGGTAATGTGTATAATGAGTATAATATCAATAAGATTAGGTTGGGACAGGAGATCAATTAACACTAGAAGTGCCGGAATTCCATAACTACTGGAACTGCCATGAGTGGTCATTTTGACCGCCAGATTCAAAACTCTATAATCTCTCATGATAAATAGCTAATTGCAATAGTGTATTATGTATTGTGTTAGGATATCTTTAGAAAAACGTAATAACACCGAAATGAAAATTTTTACGAGTTTAATTATACATTTGAGTAGTAATACGTGTTTCAATTATTCATATCATGGCATAGTAAACCGTAATTTTTTCATACATTCATATCCCGAAAAATACGGTGTGGAAATTCATTCAACTTAACTCATAACAGCCAAATAACAATTATAAGTATCTTATTTGAACATTTAGCTATAACCTAACCTGGCACTGCCTCTGTTTTGGCCTCTGCTGCGGTGCGCAGAGCTGCTCAGACCGTGCGCCGCTGCCCTTTTTTCCTCCATAAACTCCGCTCTCAGCTCCTCTGCCAGTTGCTGCATGAACTTCCTCCGGACAATTTTACTGCTGGTGCACTCCTTGGAGAGGATGTGTGCAACGATTCCAGTCAGTTCGAGGATGTATAAAGTTATATGAACATGTAAACAGCCACCGGCCATCTACGTGTACCGCGCCTTTCACAGAGCGAGCGCCCGGTGTTTGCCTTCTGATTCAGAACAGAGTGCCTCCACGCCGTAGTAGCCTACGTTACCGACTCTGGCTTTGCCTTCGGCCAATCGGTGATGCCCACACTTGTTACTCGAGACCGTTAGTTACGTTGCTCTGACAGAGACTATGGTAGTTACTAAGCAACCAAGATGCATCTTCAACCGCGCGAAAAATTAAAAACAATACCGCGAAAATCCGAGCGGTCAATATGACCGTGTATGGCCGAAATAGGTAAAAGTGACTGTATTTTCTTTGCCTTTTGTGTAATGTATATAAAAACAATTTTAAATTAAAATAGCCTACAGACTCTTTTAGGAAAAGTCAGGCAGCAGCAGGATTGTATTTTTTTATTCAGCAAAGTTATTACACATCAAAATGACCGTCATGGCCGTTCTAGTGTTAAGTAGCTCCATGGTGGTTGACAAAGTGAGTGACACAAGGCTAGCCTATATAGGTTTCAGCATGGCTATAAGGATTTTTTGTACAGAATATTGTACTTAAATATTAGATAGATAGATAGATATATCTTTATTGTCATTGTATGCAGTACAACGAAATTCTGTTGGAGCCATCCTCTCCAAATAGCAGCATAGAATAAAAAGATTAAAATATATATATATATATATATATATATATATATATATATATATATATATATATATATTAATCTTTTTATTCTCTATATATATATATATATATATATATATATATATATATATATATTAGGGCTGTCAAAATAGCGCGTTAATTTAATCTAAGAAAAAAATAAAATAACGCAGATTAATCCATTCCATATTGAACTTTGACCCAGAGCCGTTCTAGCCACCATTCGACTGTAAAATGAAGGAGGGAGACGAGAATGTGCTGCCTGGATCATTAATTGGAACATTTACTTGTAAAAATCTTCTTCCTGAATAGGGTTGGGTACCGAAATCCGGTGCTAATATGGCACAGGTGCCTTCATGACCTGCATCTACCTGACCGAATAGCAACGCGGATTTCGGCGCCTCATTTCGGTGCCACTGATATGTCTGCGCTTCTGTGTCTGCAGTTACAGGCAACAGAAACATCGCAGCAGCTAACGTTAGCCTACCGCTAGCTAGTAGCTGGATTAAACATGGTTACAATGCTGACAGCCAGGGCATGAAATTGGCACCCGCCCACCCGCCAAATGCAGGTAACTTTTGTGATTGGCGGGTGAAACTATCAATCTACCTGCCACATTGGCGGGTAGCCAATGAGAATTGAGTGATTCAGACTCGTAACTATCGGTAAGCAGGGTACACGGTTGCTTACGGGCCTGGTCCAATCAGGGGCCCGCATCACTGGAAGACATTGATTGACAGCCGGGGCCCCCTATCGCATTTTCATTACTCACACAATCCCAGCAGTCCCATGTGCAGACACTGACCAAGCGGGAGTGAGAACGGGTCAAATTAATTTCCTAGTTTCTGATATGAAGACGAGACGTGTGTGTGACTCGAACATCTCACATTTACCAACAAAACATACAGCGAAAGACCGTGCAAAACATTTCAGACCGTCCTGCCAACATGTATACATTTTAACATCAATGTACGCTGTAACGATTTTTCACTCTAAAGTCAGCGCTGCTGTTTCAAATTGTCGGCTCTCTGCAGCGGGCGGGACTGCTCCGTTTCCCCCGCGACTGACGCGAACACACAATCACACACAAACACAGACACACACACAAACACACGCACGCACACACACACACACACACACACACACACACACACACACACACAAACGCACACGGTGGATGCAGGAAAAAACGCAGATGAGACGTACAGGATGACCTAAATTGAGGACAGCTACGTTATTGTAAGTGCAATGATAAGTTAAAGTCCAATAAGTACTTTATTAAACCATATGAATGTGTGTCCCAGGCCAGGATAGGAAATTAACTAACAATGTAAAGATCAACAAGCCACTGACAATGACAGATATGTTCATATTTGATTCATCCAATAAATTATTATTTTGTGTCTTAAATCCACCAGCCTTTTTCATATTTTACCAACATTTGCAGCATCCTGAGCCTTTTTGGTAAGGTTCCTAGAAAATCCCAGCCCAGAGTAATTAATTAATAGTAATAAGTATTATTCTCCCCAAAACAAGTTTCCTTTTTATTTATTTTTTTATTTTTAAGAACTATACAAAAAACATTCATGTGTTATGGTGCGCATTCACCAGTGTTTTGTTGTTGTTGTGGTGCGCGTAGGCCACTCCTGATTTTTCATCTCTTATATGCAGTGTCATAACGAGCCAACACCGGGCCCCTATGAAGGATTATCAAGGCGGGCCCCCTACTACAGCACGTGATGACGGCGCAATGTTCACAAGTAGGCTACCATCAATAGGACAGGACAGGATCATAGAGTCACAGCAATTCCTGTTTTTCACCTTTATGACGCAAAAAAAAAGTGGCTGCTAAAAAGTCCCTGTGGCAGGTGGATTTAAAAATCCACCTGCCACAGTGGCTGGTGGTCAAAAAAGTTAACTTCATGCCCTGCTGACAGCTAATGCTAAACGGTGTAAAGTGTGACTGTATTTTACTGTAGAGGATTCAACACCGGAATGCAATGTGCAGCTGCCGCTGTCGGAAAAACACAGACGGTGCGTTCAATGAAACTGGTAACCTACAGCCTCGTGGTGCATTCAAAGTTGTTGTTAAAGGCCCATTTCCCATCTGGTGGTTGTTTTTCTCATTCAACAGCAATTTACTAGTGAAATAAGTTATTGTTATAGTTATTACATTATTATTAAATCATTTAATTTTGACCATATGGCCTTAGCAATAAACAAGCCTTCTTTAATGTTGCCGACTGTTGTTTAGTACCCTTCTTTTTTTTTCTTTTTAACTTTCTTAAAAAGTATCGGTTAAGGCACCGGGCAAAAATTATGTATGCGATTAATTTAGATTAATCACAGAGTATGTCATTAATTAGATTAATTTTTTTAATCGATTGACAGCCCTAATATTCCTAATGGGGGGAATATTATATATATACACACACATATACCAGCACATTCTCACCCAAGCACATCTCGCACATACACATTCATGTCATGTTCTCAATAAATAGCTAGAAAACAGTAAACACAGCAGTTATTACACAGAGTCCGATTGCACTGAGGGGGCAATGACTGTATGTATGTTTTTATGTTTGGATGTTTGGATGTGTGTATGATTTCTGTAATACGTTCACAGCTCTGGGGAAGAACCTGTTCCGGAGTCTATTTGTGCGTGGGCTGGGGGGTTCTCAGTCTGCCTGAGGGGAGGGGTGTGAGGTGTCCTGCCTGATGTTTGTGGCCCGTGTGAGAAGACGGCTTGATTATATTTCACTCAATATTGACATGTGAAGTGACCCACAGGAATCTAGAGAGACATTTTGAAGACTGGATTTGGATTTACTTGTTGTCTTCAGTTGTCAGAAGCCAGAAAATCTAAATCTGACCAACATTGTGGGACTGCATTGGAATTTGCCTGAACCAGCAACAGCACATCGCAGTTGCCTGTCAATCAAGGCAAATATAACCCTAGAAAAATTATCAACTATTTTTTTTAAATCGCCACAAAAGCCCCTTTGATTTTGAAATAAATTCAAAATGTATTTTTATATACACAGAGATACAATGAAAACAATACAAAACAACAAAAATATGCCATGGTGGTTGCTGCTCTGTTGAAAAGTGTCAAAATAACTCCTATCTTAGCTAAAAGGGGCCTACTGTTAAATTGTTGTAATTAAAAAAAATGTTGCCTGCATTATTAATGATGGCACCTTGGTTTACTGTATTAGGATAAGCAGTTTGCTGATAATTTTTTCCCACCCCTAAACAAATTCAACCTCCCAACCCTTTGTAAATGAATTGCTATCTCGATTGTCATCCTGTTTTCACACCCGGATTTGGAGTTGGGTTAATTGAGGGCATGTTCAATGACAGACGCTATTAGAGAAGTGTTCTTAAAAGAAATACCCATGTTTAAAAATGTAACTTCTTCCTACCTTTTAATTTGTGATATTTCTTCATATAAATCATCATTGCACTATGATTGCAAATAAAAAAACAATTAATAGAAACTCAGTTTGTGTTCCTCTGGTCCACTAACAGTTTAGGACCTGAATGCCAGTGTAATTTATTTTCATAATCTTTTTAATGGGTGGTTAGTACCTTAGGTGTATACAATGTCCTGTTTTAAGCAAAATGTCTTGGCATTTTGCATTTATTAGACATCCCAGTACAGATTAACAGGAAATGGGCAATCACATTTCTTAAAATTGCAGTTTCCCACTTTGAAAGGAATACATGTGATTACAGAATAACACTTTTGTGGTGAGGCTGGCTGAAAATGTAGTTGTGTGATCCAGATGAGGCAGTGATACTGGGTTAATGTCTTACTCT
Organism: Sander lucioperca; assembly: GCF_008315115.2. Lineage (NCBI taxonomy): Eukaryota > Metazoa > Chordata > Actinopteri > Perciformes > Percidae > Sander > Sander lucioperca. Next base: position 14,135,525 of record NC_050173.1, on the reverse strand, counting down.
TAGGGCAATTAAGCATCTCTCTCTCTCTCTCTCTCTCTCTCTCTCTTCAAGCCTTTTAAGCCAGTATATGATTAGGCTGGGATCGAGCTGATGACTGTCTGACGGATAGAACTACTGTAGTATCTAATGACCCTTCCCTCAGCCCACATACCTACACTCAGACATGCAAAAGACTGCAAGGAAACACCCACATGCTCTCCAAATACAAATGCAAGGCACACATACACGCACAGTCTAATGACAATCCTCTCACCAGGTTTTCTCTCAGCTTTCTGTCAATACAGCCCTTCCACATAGCCACCGATATGCTAATTAGATACTAAGGCTATAACAATATTAGCCTGCTCTTGTATTCAGAGGCCACTAACACTGTTAGCATAAAGCAGCGAAGAGTTATTAAAACAAAGGACCTAACAGAATCAGCATAGGAATGAGCAGTTCTGTTTTATATGCTGCTGTGTAGACAATGCTCATTTAAGTAAATGCTGATTTATGTTAGAGGCAGACTGAGTCAGCATGCACACAGACATTAACACCCACAATCAATGCTGACCTGAAAGAATCCTGAATCACCAGTCAAATCAAACTTTAAGGAAAAATATCTGGTTGATCGTGACAATTTCTGTCACCAAAGAATATACTTTGTTTACAGGTACAGGATGTGGTTTTGCAACAAGAAGCAGTTTCCATTTCAATATATATATATGAGATGGATATACTGTATGTGAAAGATTCCCATTTTTCCTTGACATGTCCATTACATTTGATTAATTACATTAAATGACAGCCTTTGGTTGATGTGAGGACTTCATATTTGTTCAGTTTTCAGGCACGTATTAGTAAGTGCCAAGTCGGATATACATTATAGAGCTTTCAGAAAAGTCTGAGTTTCCCAGTTGTAATTTGGTTTGGGAAGTTGATATTAATGCTGTTAACTTTATGATAACTCAATTTAACACAATTTAACATGAACACTAGGCACAGTGGTGCTTTGAACTAAATGCCAACGTTAATATGGTATCATGCTTACAATGACAATGCTAACATGCTGATGTTAAGCATTTATAATGTTAACATGTTCACTGCCTTTGTTAAGTGTGACATCATGCTAACATTTGCATAGCAGTACCATGAGAAGGTCATTACTTTTGCAGGTATTTGATCTTAAACATAAGTATTGGACGAATGAAGATTATTATCTGATGATGGCTCTTGAGGAAAAGTCAGGGGATCACCAAAGCTCCCTCAAACATGAATGTCTTTAACCAGATGTCATGAAAATTATCCAATAGTTGTCAAACATATCACGAAAACACAAAAATATCAACCTTGTGGCACTAGGTACAGTCAGGGGATTACCAAAGTCAGTAGGATTCATCTACTGGGCACCATGTATGTCTGTACAAAATGTAATGCCAAAAAAATGTGCTGTTGAGACCAAAGTGGGTGGACTAACCAGCAGATTAGTCTCACTTTGCCAGACCTTCCTCCACAGCGCCGCAGAGGAAGGTCTGGCTAGTCCACACAGCATTCTGGGATGGGAGAAAAACATGCTCAATCTCAGTTCAAACGGGATCAAAACATAATTTGCCTCTCCCCGTTCACTCCCGTACATATTTTTTTGAAAGATGTGGAAGGGCGTGACTTCGGCTCTCTATATAGCATAATAGGAACATCCAATGGGAGTCAGTCTAAATGAATGCTTAACAGAGCTAAGTCCCTCCTCCCAGAGCCAGCAGTCACATGCATTTGTTTTATGAGAAAAAATATGATCAACAATGTTTGAATGAATGTAAAAAGGTTTTGTAAGTCATCTTAAGGCTTAATTATGTTTTAGTTAGTGAGTAAAAGCATTTGGCAAAATGTGGTCACTAGGGTTGGGTACCGAAACCCGGTTCCACTATGGAACCGGTTCCTACGCAAACGGTAGTATTCGGACCGGATAAGAACGCAAATTTCGGTTCCGACTGAAATATTTTCCCTCTGTCGCTCCGAACAGCGGCAGACTCTTTTTTTCTTTCTCCCTTTTCTGCCGAGTGGCGCACGTGCCCGCTCGCGGTGTGAAGCGTGTGTCCGCGCTATTCCCCCAACATGCACTCTACAATCACAGCTGCTGATAGACAGCTTTTTGTACACGCTCCGAAACGGACGTAAAAATATCACACTTTCTCTGTAGTCTACCGTTAGCTAGCTAATGTAGGCTACTTTTAAAATGCCATATTTTCCCTCTGGGCTCACCAAAACGGACGTAAAGGCATTTTAACCATTCACTGCACGTGATCGCTAGTAAGCATATTCCACTTGCTCTGCTAGTCTATCGTTCAGGACAAGACCCTGTAGCCTGGTGGTGGGGGAAGCGGGACAGAATCCCCAAATTGTTTGCCCTTTCAAACTCATACCTGTGCGTACAGGCCTCTTGGACACCATCTGAGAGAGTTTTCTCCTGTGCAGGACATGTCATAAGTCAGGAGAGGTGTGTTTCTTGCCAGAGAAGGCAAATATGGTCATTTATCTGCAAAAGAACTGCTAAAGTTTGAAGCTGGTTGGCATACCAACTTAATAACATTTATTTTGTTGTTACTTGTTAATAGTGTAACTGTTATTTGTTAAATTACTGTAGTTATGTGTTAGATGACTTAGGTTTACTTATTTTTATTTAAGTACTTTAAAAAGTTTAATATATTGTTCAATTTAAATAATTTTCAATTTTAAAAGTACCGGTTCGGCATCGGAATCGTAAAAATCCAAACGGTACCTAACCCTAGTGGTCACTTGGAGTGGTTTTGGAGAGGTTTCAGTGACACCAGTTACACCAAATAGCCTACTGAAAACTCCCTAGCTCCTATTAGGTTAGGCCTAGAGTTCTAAAACTATGTGTTGGTGACAAGATGTAGAAGATATGCATGGTGTTCTGCATAGTGTGGCATAAAGCTTAGTTATTATTTTTTAAATATCACTTATTTCAAAACGAGGACCAACACATTTTGAAAAATGTTTGAACTGATGTAGTTTAGGTTTTGTTTTAATCACATGCTAAACAAGCACATTCCTAGAAACTAGAAGAATATAGGTTTTCAGATGAATCCTCATATACAGTATGCATGTTGGCTTTGCAGTTCTTCTGTTATAAGCTTTTCCATGTGGGTGTGGCAAATCGAAAATCTAATATTAACAGGCTTGATGATAAACATTGACGTTCCATTGCAGTACATGTAAGGGTTAATGCCCGACGAGGTGTCCTTTGTCAGGTATTAATGGAAGACGGAGAGGCGTTAACCGTCCGACGCGCCGAAGTCCATTAATATTTGACAATTGACACCTCAGAGGACATTAACCTGCTTATACCATGGTCACTTGCCAAATATTTTTTTTTTCAAACCATTAATTTATATTTTATATTCATTTTACAATCGAAATCTAAACTTTTTCCAATCAACAATCATTCCCATCCCACAAGGTTCTTATGCAATGCAAACATTGTTTACTGCTCCAGTAAATAGGACTGACATTAGATACTAATTGCCACCCTTTTATTTGACATTTATATAGTCTGCACAGCTCATAGAACCCTTCAGCTCAGACAGCTACGAGCCAGTAAGCTAACACTATGCTAGCAAGATTCAAATTCAATTACATTGTGTACAGTTTGCAATCAGTAAATATAGTATGTTGAACAACAAGACAAGCTAGCTATCTTCCATGTCACTGTCCCCAAAACAATATAACGATTTTCACGAACAATTATCCGCCATGTGAACGGCCGCAGCCTGAAGTAGCAACCTGAACAGTGAACAGGATGTGAGATAACGTTATTCGCTGTGAAACAAAGCAGTTCAGAGGGGCAGTGTAACTTACTTCTTGCAGCTTGTGTGTTAGCGCCATCCTGTGGTGTTAACAGGTTGAGGCACTAAAGCGCAACACAGTGATGGAAATAACAGATTGACTTTCTTTTTCTTTTAATTTAGCACATTCATTTAGAAGGGTAAACAGTCAGTTTCACCAGGAATTTCGTTAGTAGGTGTCCTATGAATTTTTATGGACACTCTGCAGCCAATCAGAATGGAGTATTCACCCAGACCATTGTATAAGCCTTGATAATCTTAAAATAAGACGTCAACCAGAGTCTGAAGTTGATTGCAGTAAATGTTGCAGGTAACAGGAGGAAAATCATGAGGGTGGCAACAGGAGATGAGGGCTGAGGGGAACTAAAGTAAAAAAGGAAGAGAGAACAACAAAAGGAAAATGGTAAAGAGAAATGTAATGTATAATAGGGACAACTTCAAAGATCAGGTTAGTTGAAATGAGAATGGAGTAGAAAAGATGAAGAGAATGGAGCAGATCATGTACAGTATCTTAAACAAGGATTTAGGTCCATCTTGACGCTTGAAATATCAGTACAATTTATATCAAGGCAATATGACCAGTGCTTCTAGTTCAATTTTCTGGAAAGCATGAAGTAATGAAGGCAATGATCAGAAAAGCAATGAATCTTAATCACAGTGAAATACTTGATGCCTGTCTAAGACAGCAGATTTAGACAGGGTGTTCTCAGGTCAACCTCCTATCTTTAAAAGAAAAAGAAAAAAATAAATGATCCTGACAGTGAATGGTAGAATGTCAAAAAGTCACATTTGGATATTTTAAGTTACTTTTGAGGAGACTGACAAGTTTTAGCAGAATCAATTGTTTAGCAGGATTCCAAACATGGTATTGATGAAGTAGCTGTCTGGTTTTGTAAGAATCATACACTTGCTTTGAATCTAAACTTTATTTATATGGACATACATTAAGATTTTTGCATTGGATTGTATTACATTGTGTTTTCTATAAGAGGATTTTTTTTAGAACAATATACTAGTATTACTATTATTACTTAGTGTGGTTGAAATTCCAGCTTATTAACTCATGCTGTGTAAGTTGAGACAGTTGTGCCCCAGGTCTCATTACAGCAGTACTCTTGGACACCGACCTGTCTCGGGCAGTGTAGTAGTTCAACTCTGTGTCTTCATAAATGACGGGAAACGTAACAGATGTATGATAAGACAGTGCTGCCAGTGCTGGGAAGGAAGTTAACACATAACCCCAGAATCAGAATCAGAAAAAGCTTTATTGCCAAGTACGTTTACACACACAAGGAATTTGTCCTGGTGTTGTAGGTGCATGTCACATTAAAGCAACACGCACAGACACACCGAGTCGCCATATGCGGCACCATCACAACTCTCTCTTAACTCTCGCAGGGACAATACAGCATGACATGAGGAGAGGAGAGGGAAAAAAAAGCAACTCTCAGACTATCCTCATAAAGATAAGAACAATGTGGGAACAGGAAAAAACACCTCAGCACGTAAGCACACAACTAACTAATAACACATACTTGTATACACACACACACACACACACACACACACACACACACACACACACACACACACCTAACATGCATACACACAGAAACTGCAGTAGTAACGCACACATTGGATGATAAGATGTTCTTTGACCCAGATGGTCACAGGTGAATGTGCTGCATGTGATCTGGGTTACCTACAACGTGACTTGTTACATAGGTAAGAATCGTTGTTGTAAATTATCTAGTCATGCATTGCCAGACCTTCCTGCACAGCGCTGTGGAGGAGGGTCTGGCTAGTCCACACAGCATTCCGGGATGGAAGAAAAACGTGCTCTGGTTTATTGACTGTTCTTTAAACAAATCACAATTATCTTGGGCGGCGGAGTTCTCAAAAGAACGGAACTTCTTTTGGTGGAACGTGTACGTTCAAAGGTTGTTTTAGTCGCACAACAGAAAACTCAGATTGGACAGATAGTCTAGCTAGCTGTCTGGATTTACCCTGCAGAGATCTGATGAGCAGTTAACCATAGTCCTAATAAATCCACCGGAGTTTAAAATCCCAACACAAAGAAAGCGGAAGGTAACGGACATCCAGCCGAAATGAAAGACATCCAGCAGAATTTCCGGCGGCAACGGAGCAATCTCAGAATTGGAACGTCATGGATATAGACTATAAATGATCCATTAGCATCTTGACACATGCATAAATTGTGAAGAAGGAACTTATTTGGTAAGCTCTAAATCTTTTATGTTCAGCATGAGTTTAAATACACCTTCAGGAAGACAGGAATTTCACATTGTGGTTGAAATGTACTGCTTAATCCTAATTCTCCTCGATCAAAGATTTCATTAACTGCTTCTGTTCAAGTCATCAAAGTCTCTCAAACCTTCTAAACTAAGAGTTTTTCTTTACACTTAGTACTATGGTACTGCACACATGAGTTAGTGATGGGAGCCTAAAAAGATACTCCATGTTTAAACATAACGTAAACATTAAAATCCTGTAAAAAAAAAAAGGGGTGATATTTATCAGTTTGGGTCAATCGAACATAAGCTCATTCATTGGGTGAAGGATGTGATAAAGTTATTCCGCATAACAAGATGATTATTGATTGACTGAAAGTATAAGTGGGTTAAACACAGTTTATTATAATATGTGCAGGTCACACACATTTGTAATGCTTTCATATTCACACACATATAATGTTTAGACTAAATTCATAGAGCTAATAGAATTTGCTCGATACATTTTAATTTGTTGGCCTTTTACTTAGTGTGACATTTTATGTAAAACACCAAACACATTTGTGTAAAGTTAAAGATTCAAGGAGCCATACAAATGTTTGGTTCAACAAATATGTTTTGTTTTTATAACAATGTTAAATAACTTTTTCTTTTGCTGTCCCATACCTAAGAAGCAGAAAGGCATGTTTCCAGACGTGACTGTGTCAGACGGCCTGTAATTAGCTTTGCCTGCATCATCGCTGTAGAACCAATTAGCTTAAAAGGGGTCTAGTAGACTATATGGGATGGATCACTGGTGTACTGTGCTTGAGTGTGTGTGAGTGTGTGTGTGTGTGTGTGTGTGTGTGTGTGTGTGTGTGTGTGTCTCGGGTCACATGTGTGTGTGTGTGTGTGTGTGTGTGTGTGTGTGTGTGTGTGTGTGGTTGTGTGTGTTTCGTCATATGCTTGTGTGTGGGCAGGAGCTGTAGTGTTGTGTCAGCACAGATATATTACCTAGATTTATGCTCACTTGCCAGGGACACACACCTGCACTGACACACATACACACTGCCCCCCACCCCACACTCTATCTGCAATTATCTCTCTCTCTCTCTCTCTCTCTCTCTCTCTCTCTCTCTCTCTCTCTCTCTCTCTCTCTCACAACAACAACCTCATACTCGTTTCTGCAACTGTTGTGATATCAGAAAACAACAGCATGTTTTGCTGCATGTCTCTGTCCTAATATTAAAACTCATAATAGTGCTGCACCTCTACTATAAATATAAAATAGAGAGAAGAAAAGAGAGAAGATAAAGAAGTGCAAGAATATACAGAAAGAAGAAGGCTCTATTTCTGGTTCATAGTAAATCTTCATAAATCACATGCAATCACTACCTATTACAAGCAAGCATCACATTTGGATAAAACTGTTGTGTGTGTTGCTTAATATTACTTTTACATAAAAAAAGAAACCTCTTTTTCGTCCTTTCACTTACTCAGTCCTTGATGATTGCATGATGAAACTTTCATAACAGGGTGAGTGCGGAAGACTTACACTGTAAAGTGAGGACATAAAAAAAAAGCCAGCATCTTTGATTAACAGCCACAGAAGGCGGAGAGCAGCGCTAACTGCTCCTCATATATCAGCTTTCCCCCAGCGCTCAGCGAGGATACTTAAACATCACTATACATGGGCAACCAGTCAGCCAAAGTAATTGGAAAAAAAAGATGACCAGCCACTAGAAGAAGAGCTGAAAGCAGGCAAGGTAGCTGAAAGGTATATAGACAAACAGGTAGAAAGACAGGATAGGATTTAAAATATGTATCAAGTAGTTCAGTTCAGTTAAATTTTATTTATATAGCACGTTTAAAAACAACCATAGTTGACCAAAGTGCTTAACAAGGTCCAAAATCAAAGAGATAATATACACAAACAATACACAATATACAATACAAAATAACCAACAGTAGAAAAAAAGGTCAAGATATCAAAGCTCAACTTGATTTGAAAGCCAATGCATAGTAATGGGTCTTAAGCAAGGACTTGAATGTTTCAATGGTCTGAGCTGTTCTTACATGAATAGGTAGACCATTCCAGAGGTTTGGAGCAGCCACTGCAAAGGCTCGGTCACCTTTGTTTTTTAACCTGGATCTGGGCACATCGAGGAGCATCTGAGTGGAAGACCTCAGTGCTCTGACAGGTGTATGGACATGTAGAAGCTCTGATAAATAAGAAGGCGACAACCCATTTAAGATCTTGAAAACAATTAATACAATTTTAAATTCGATCCTGAAACAAACAGGAAGCCAGTGGAGCGTGGCCAAAACCCAGTGGAGCGTGGCCAAAAGTAGTCAGGTATTCAGATTTTTTAAAGGATTAAAACATTCAGTATGATCGTATATGCTAGTTGAAGAAAGGTGGAAAGGTATATCACATATGGTATACTCTATGACTCATTATAATACTGGTCACTTGTTTCTTTAACTATGTTCCCAATTTGATTGTAGTAGCTATGACCATTTTCACTGAGTTATTACTGGCTCCAGTCATACCTGCTATTGCCCATCCTTCTGTATCACTGGTTCCAAGTGCCTTATCAAATCACTTCAAACAGACTGTTTCAATCAGAATCTAAATGTCACGAAGCTATGAGTCATTCACTTGTAATGAAATCAAACATTGACCACCGGCTGACATTCAGCCTTTCCATTCTTAATCATGGGAATTTCTTAAATAGACCAATCACAGTGTGGCAATGCAATGAGAAGATCATACAGACCCAATGTATCGGATCTGTATGATAGTTGTTAATGTCTGAGTGCTGTTAGAATTACAGTCTTTTCAATACATTTGGTTTTAAAACACGTATTTGGGGCGTGCGGCCTCCTCATATGGAAAGTTTTAGTGTTTATACAGTAGCCATGTCTTACTCTCTAGCTGCATTGAGACACTTCATTAGCTGTATTTCATTTTCCATTAATCCTATTTAGTTTCAAATCATTCACAAATGATAATTTTCAGTTCACTAAATAATGAATGGCTTTTTTGATTGCATTGTCATAGATATAATTATTAATTAATGTGTGCACAGTGCACAAAGACATTAGAGAGTTCAATGATTACTGCGATGTCTAACAGCACTGTACACACAGCGTCTAAGTTCAGGACAACTTTTCTGAATGTACTGCCAAATTTAAACTGTATTTTATGCAATATATCTTTAGTAGAATAAGAAAGCACAAAACCTACCTTAAAAGGCACTGTCAATCAATCAATCAATCAATAACTTGTATTTGTTGCATGAAATTGTACGCGGTACAATTCGAGTGAAATGTTAACCCATCAGCTCCTTCAACTTGTGCATGATTCATCATAAAGCAGATTGTGGCCGTCAGATCAGCACACAGAAAAACAGTCACCCGTTTGAATGGCACCAGCACTCCCAAGATCTAACTAAGTCTTGGCGAAAGGACACCACAGTTGCCGACGTCCCGCTGAAAACCGACAGAGGCACAGAGGCCACTCAGCTCACTGTCTGACGACTGCACAATAGCCAGCAGGATGCCCAGCAGAGAAGTTCCAGTCAGGGTTTAATCCCTCCACATATGCCTCAGTGCCTCCTCTGATGTAGAGATGGAGATGGATGCAGAGATGGTCTTACTTGTCTGCTCACTCACATCTCCCTTACCTAACTTAAACTATTGTTCAACTAAAGATAGCTTTCAACCTGCACTTCCTGTCCCTCTGACACAGAGAGAAAAGTCTCCTCTCTGAGACGGCTGGGCCTAAATTGTGCTTAAACATTATACACTACATTAAAACATGAACCCACTGTGTATTGAATAAACACCCATATTGATACATGATTGATAGTGAATCCTGCTAAACTTGCGTTACTTAGAAAGAAAAGTGAATATATTTGTGGGACCTGTAAAATATCTTGTTCCCAAAGTATAATTACATAGTAAGATTACATTTGTCTGATTTCTTGACTATAATAGATTATATGACAGAAATTACAGGAATTAAACTTCACAGAACAATACCTAATAAAATATTTACAATAAGAGTGTACTTTTCTACCACACCACGTAGTCGGGATCGTTGCCGTAGGTCGGAACTGATAGCCATCTGCGACTTTTCCTCTGTGTTTACTCTGATGTTTACATTTGCAAAACTTGAGTGGTCGGACTAGCATATCAGCAGGAGACTGGTGAGTCCCCTTCCCTATCCTGACAAGTGACTCATGATCATGAGATAACCGCAGAGATGGTCTTGCTAGCTTGAGCTCATCTTCTCCTCCTTCACCCTTTCCTCAGCGTTCACTTCACCGGCCAGCTGGCTAGCCAGCCCAGGCTAGTAGAGTCAAAAGGAGGTTAGACTTAGCAAGTTAGCAGAGTCTGCATGAGACTGGCAAGTTCAGTCCCCAATCACCGTCCAATGTCAGCCACAAAAAGCACAACTAATATTTGAAAAATAGACAATGCAGCAGACATTTTGCCGGGCTGACGGAGATGTGACTGCCATGGTCTGCACCTTCTAGAACTGTTATCATGACCCCTGACACTTATTACGGCCCACATTTATGATTATAGTGGTGGCCTCTAGCCTGTCCAGAAGGCAGCTGTTGGTTTCCACAATATGTGTGTTGCTGTGTGGGCTCTCTACCCGCTGTACTCTCTTTAATAAGCTCAATTCTGATGATGCCATGATGCAGATATTTGCTCTACAATAACGTCACTACTTCCCTCACACACGCATTTTTTATACGATAGACTGTAACACTCAGGATTTTAGGACAATTCTTGGATACACCAGAGCTGAACTTCTCTCAGAATACCTAATTTCAAAAGAAGAGGTATCAAAAATACAAAGTCCTGCTGTGCTGTGGTGTCAATGTCTGTTTCACGGATTTGAATCTTGGAGAGACAGCGGAATTAGGAGAAGGAGACAAGTAAAACGGAAGAAAATGTTTGCCATGTTTGAAGTAGCGGTGGGACTGTCTAGAGTTCAGACTTGTTTTTCTCCTACTTTAATCCACTGCCATGAAACAGTCTGGAGGGAGGCAGGGGGGAGTTGTCAATTGATCCACTGGGATTTTGACCAAAAGCCAAGAACAAAAAGCGTGAGCACTGGCTGGCTGATAGCTGCTCTGCCTTACCAAATTAATTTAGTAAGCAGTAACATTAAAATTAAATCATAACAAAGAGGGGAATATGTTTTTTTTTCTAAAACAGAAAAGCTCACTTTGCCTTTTTTGTAGTTTTAAAGGTGAACTCCGGAAAGTGTTTTAATACTTTTTTTCCAGTATTATTTAATTTATATTAACATCTCAGCATGTACTGAGCTTGATCCATGTTCCTGTTCTTCTTTGCTCCATCCATTCAGGTTTCTGGGTTTCTACAGATTATTGCTCCTTCAATCTAATGTTGATGCAGCCTCATGCTCCCTTAAAGCTGCATACTCTAATTGAAATCCAAGGAATTCTATGTTTTATCAGCTTAAATAACAAAGTCATGCTCCAACAGAAAAGAGCATCAATGCTAGCTGTGTCCCAATCAAGATTTTTTTGGTACCCATCCCGATCCAAGTCTTTTAAAATTTTGGTAGATGCTGATACCGAGTCCAATCAGATACTTACATTTACCTAAATGTTGATTACATTTTTAGCTGGCACATTTAAATAACAACTGTAGTCCACTAAACACACACCTTAACCAACCTCTTGTCAGAGGTGATCACATAATGCATTACATTGGGACTTCTGTGGACACTGTATGGCAAAGGGATAAAGAAAAACAAACCAAAGCGGCACAAGATTTTTCACAATAAGCAACCAAAATGAAGTGAATGAGATTTGACAAGGATATATATCAGCTTTCTGGAAATGCAGTTGACAAAAAAGGAAAATGCCACAGTCTGAATAAGAAAAGGAGACACTTTGTTTTGCACTTGTCTATGTTCTCCGTATTTCTCTATAATACCTGCCTAACAAGCTTATATCTTCAATGGAAAGCCAGGTTTGTGAGACAGTTGTGCTGATGAGCAGGGGAAAGTTACTTGTCATTACAGAACTGCAGAGTCAGATGTATTCATGCATCCCAATGGAAGTCAATCCATCTAGTTATCGAATGAAAGTGAATTATGTGTATAGTTCAGACTCCCCTATAGTCAAATATAGGGTGGAGGAACTTTTGATTACTTTTGATTTGATGTTAGCCTTACACTGCTAATCAATGCTGAGCACTGACTTTCTCAGTGTTGTAGTATATTTGACAATTTGCTGAATGTGTGCATTTTCCTAGATGAGTGTGTTTATGTTTTCGACAGATATCCTGCCAAGAAAAAACACTGTTTCAGTTGTTTTAGCAAAAGCCCTAATCATTGAAATGACAAAACAAACTGTGACTTTTGAGCCGGGAGCAGCGGAAGTAGACGTCTACTATGGAACCACAAAGTCAGTGAAGTAAGGAGGTCGGGATGGTCGGATGGGTCAACAAAATGTCTGACTAACACGGGGCCCGCTGTTCATGACATGTTTCCTACTAACAGTCATCATCGGATTCTTCTTTTTCTTTTTTATTCACCAATTAGTGCGTACACATGTTAACAATATGGACAGACTAAGAAATACATATATGTTCATTTACAAAACATATGCGGAGACATACATATCAGTGGGCAGCATGTGAAAATGAAATAAAAGCGAGAGGGGGAGAAGAAATGAAAATAAATGGGGTGTGATTTGTGAGTTGTGCAGGATGGGTTTGGTTTAGTATTATTAATTCTTTATGTTCATACACACACAGATACATACTCCCACATGCACATACTTGGTACCCCAGTTACCTGCTTACGTATACTTTTATACTGCAGCAGACAGCTTACAGCAGGATAGATCTGAGAATTGTTTGTTGTTCCAATGATATTTTCCATGTAAGGAGATCCAACCATTGTGAGATCTTTTTTGTCCTATTTTTCCAGTTTAGTAGTATTGTTTTCTTAGTGATAGATAGGGCCACAGGTAGGGGTATTATGATTTGTGTTGAACATGTGTTACGTATATCCAGGAAGGAGATAATGGGATGCACCAGCCAAGGAATAGGAATAATGTGGTGGTTACCTCTTCCCTAGTCTCGCATTGCTAGACCTACCTACACAGCGCCACGGAGGAGGGTCTGGCTAGTCCACATATCATTCTGGGATGGGAGAAAAACATGCTCTGGTTTATTGGCATTTCTTTAAAACAATCACACCTCTGCAAAATAGCCTCGGGAAGGAGCTTGTTTTGGTGGAACGTGTACGTTCAAAGGTTGTTTTAGTTGGCAACAGAAAACTCAGATTGGACAGATAGTCTAGCTAGCTGTCTGGATTTACCCTGCAGAGATCTGAGGAGTAGTTAACCATAGTCCTCATATATCGACCGGAGTTTGAAATGCCAACACAAAGAAAGAGACAGGTAACGGACATCCAGCCGAAATGAAAGACATCCGGCGGAATTTCCAGCAGCACATAAACAATCCTGGAAGTGGAACGTCTTGGATATAGACTACCTCTTCCCAGAAATGTTGTATTGGTGGGCAGAGCCAGAGTGCGTGGATGAAGTCATCACTCAGTACATTTACATGCACACAAATATTCCACTATTATTCTGAATGACAATATTCCGAATTCGATACAGGTCATGTAAACAGCATATTCTGGTTGGATATTCCAAATAAGACCTTTTTCCGAATTTTCCGATTAAGACGTGGGATATTCCGGCATTGTTTGGACATGTATACAGCACATTTGGAATATGTGTCTCAATCAGGGTTTTCACTGCAGACTTATGGTCAGCTCTGTGCGTTGCTATGGTTTCTGTACACGAACCAACCAGCCAACAGTTTGCAAGGCTGGAGACCCGATAAGAAGGAGAAACACAGCTACTTTTAAACATTATCAAAGACTTGGATATCAACAGGTTTTTGGATATGTGCAAACATCACTACGCCAACCTTTTCAAGAAGCTGGTTGAAGGAATGAAAGGACGCTGTGTTTGCACGGTCCAACAAGTCTGCCGCCGCTGGTAAAGTTTGAAAAAAATCCTGTTTTGCACGGCTACATGTAAACGGGAATATTAGTGGTGGTCCTGGTTAGTCTCACTTTCATTAGCAATGTAAAAAGCTTAGTTGGAATATTGTCTTTTTCGGAATTAGGGCAAAGGTTGAGGGTTCATTGAGTCCATGTCTGATCCAAAAAAAAAATCCCATTATGTGCGTCTTGTGCTGTGTGATGTGTGTTCTGTGAATAATCTTGTATTGTTTTAGCCTTATTCCTCAACATGCACAACAACAAGTTTTTATTCTAAAAGTGGATATTGCATAGCAGTGGTTGTTCCCAGTGTATACTGGAGCATTGATTTCTTTCAACCAAGATTGTGATGTTTCCCGGATCAGAAAACGTTTATATATGTTCTGGAGGGAAATTTGTAACAATGTATTTTTTTCTGTATAATTTGGAGCACTGGTACACTGATAAGATGTAACCCTGGGGATACAAGTTCATATATCATTATACGCCTATATAAGCCTCACATTTTGAGCCCAAAGAGGCCAAGAATCATCACAGAATCATCTTTGGTTTGCTTAATGACGGACAATATGCAGCAGGTCCCTTAAATACAAAACGTAAATCATATTATAGCACTGTCATCATGAACTCATTAATAGTGGCATGCATATCATGTACAGTTGTGTACAGTTGTGTGTACAGGAGTGTGTGTGTGTGTGTGTGTGTGTGTGTGTGTATATGTGTGTGATCTTATTTAACTATATTCGTGGGGTCATTGGGGAATACAGTATACTTGTGGGGTTCCGACAGCTTTGTGGGGCCAAAATGCTGGACCCCACAACTTTAAAGGGCTGTTTGAGTGTTAAGACTTGGTTTTAGAATTAGGGTTAAAATGAGGTTATGGTTAGAGTTAGGGTAAGGGTTAAGGTTAGTTATTTAGTTGTGATGGTTAAGGTTAGGGTAAGGGGCTAGGGAATGCATTATGTCAATGACTGGTCCCCACAAAGATAGTGCCAGATAGTGTGTGTGTGTGTGTGTGTGTGTGTGTTTTTTTTTCATTCGTTGTCTTATTTCATGTTTTAACAATTTTAACCTGTGATATTTCATTTATATTCCTTTTTGTGTTGTTGATTTTATATTTTATATTTAATTCCGCTTTTTATATACTGATTAATTTGTAAATTTTCAGTTTCTGTTGTGAAGTGTTCTGAGACCATGGTCCATGGTGATAATTCACTATAAATAACAATAAATTGAATTGAAATTGTGTGTGTGTGTGTGTGTGTGTGTGTGTGTGTGTGTGTGTGTGTGTGTGTGTGTGTGTGTGTGTGTGTGCTTATAATTGAGGAGATACCATGAAGGATATACATAAACCACATCCATGTTATCAGGCATTAGCACTAATGAGATTTCCCCCATCACACACTCTTTCTGATTACAGTTATCACCAAGAGTTACCCTTTCCAACCTCCCCATGTCCCTATACACACACACACACACACACACACACACACACACACACACACACACACACAAATCTGTCTAGCTCCGGGCTCTCCAAACCTCAGTCTACTAAGCTGTCATTTCAAGGTTCGGACTTTTTTGACAAGAAGATGTCCATTGCAACTCAGACAGAGTTAGAGACTGTTTTGCAGACAGGTAGACAGACAGATAGTCAGGGCGAAAGATACAAAGACAGACAGAAAAATAGGAGAAGAAATAAACAGATACAAAGCGCGTCCACTATTCTGATAAACCAACAGACATACCCACTCACCACTGCACAAAACATTTAGTTGGGCTTAAAGACACATTTTTGGAGCTCACACTGCTCTGGAGGCACTAATTTGTTCACCAGATGAGTTCAGTTTAAATGAGTAGAGCCGCTGGACCACATCACTGGACCACATTTTTTGCATGGGAGAAATGAACACACATTGCCAAATTAGCAGCTTTGTGTCTATATTTGGTAACTGTAAGAGTTTTTTGGTGATTTACTCTAATGTCCGAACTTTTTTAGCCAAGCTAGCAACATGGCTCTATAGATGGCAATCTCAGTTTGTCGGCCAATCAGTTGGTCAGTCCACCACTTTGGTCCAGACTGAAATATCTTAAGAACTATTCAATAGATTGCCATGAACTTTCGTACAGACATTCATCATCCCCAGATGATAAATCCTACAGATTTTGATGCCCTGATATGTCCACTAGCGCCACAAGTAGGTCAAATTATTTACTATCTTGTAAAATATCTCAAGATGGATTGGCACAAAACTTTGTGCAGACATTCATGTTGTCAGTCAGTTGACGAATCCTTATGATTTTTCCATTAGCGTTACCATGAGGTGGACACTTGGTATTGGTATAGAGTAAAATGTCTCAACAACTGTAGAATGAATTGCAATTAAACCTAGTACAGATTTAACATTAATGTCCCCCTTAAATCAAATTGTAAAGTAATTTTGTGACCACTTAACCCTTTTTTTGCAGGACCCCCCTGTGGTAGATAAATATTTTCAAGCTTTTTTCAAAAACATTTTTAAATTGCTCAGTCGTCCTATTTCACTTTTTGGAGTGCATACCGTCCCGCTCTTTATAATGATGACTGTGGGAAGGATGGAATGAAAACATTACAGGGTTAACCCTTGTGTGGAATGTGTTAGAAAGCTGCACACATCTTTTGTGTTAGCGGGTCAAATTTGACCAGTGATTTAAAGGGATACTTTACCGATTTAGCATTAAGCTTTGTATCAGTAGAAACCGTGCTTCCCTCCCTCATGTCCCCCTGAGACTAGATTTCTCTGTATTGTTGGTCTGGAAAAAAGCCTCTGACGACACAAAAATCATCATTTAGCATCATCTGAGGCATTTTTACCCAGAGTCTGTGGACTACAGCCAGCTAGTTCCGCATGTTTGCAACCCGCCCATAGGGTGTGGGACTGTCTGTACACAAAGCTTACCGAAGCAAACCGAGCGTTAGCCATCCTGAAGCTTCGCTAAACAGGCTTCTGTCTTTTCAGCAGCAAACCTTTCCAGCAATTATGTGCATTCAAACTACCGCACATGTGTACCACCGGGATACATTGGTACAGATTGGAGAATATGCAGGAAACTTTATTACAGACGGAATACTCGACACACTACGCAAGCTTTGCCTGCTATGGAGACCAGCACCTCAGCCTGCGGTGTCGCTCGATGCCGCTAGCCGGTAAGGGGACATCCTCAGCGGTGAAACGCGGAATGAGGGCTGGAGTATGAGCTAGCTAGGTGGAAAGCTAACGCTAGCCGGCCACCTGTTCCATCAGTCCTGCTTGCAAGTGTCCGCTCATTAGACAACAAACTGGACTACATTCAACTTCAACAAAACTCCCAACACGAGTTCAGAGACTGCTGTGTTTTTGTTGTTGTGGAAACATGGATGAACAACAGTGTACCGGACTATCCAGCTACCAGGCCTGCTGCTCTGTCGCCGGGTAAGACTAGTGGAGGTGGGCTTTGTTTACACGGACTGGTGCAGAAATGGGGTGCTTGTATCCAACTAACTGCTAACTGCTGGTGGAGTTTGTAACTGTTAAATGCCGACCATTCTACATTCCACGCAAATTTACGGCTGTGTTTATACTCAGTGTTTACAGCCCACCAAGCGCTAATGCTGGTATGCGTTAGCTGAACTTTACGGAGCCTATAATGTGTGTGCACTTAATATAGCCGGTTTCGTATGTCAGTTTTATATAATGTCGTTTTTAAATATTTTAAATGTGTAACACCACTTGAGCCACGGTGAAACGTTGTTTTGTGTAAATGGTTGAAATGACAATAAAACACACTTGAGTTGAGTTGAATGCCTCACTATCTGTCTGTCTGTAAACGGTAGGCGTGGCTTGGGAGTGGACTCTAAAGCAGCGAAGCAAGTGCATTCTGGGATTTGGTGTCTTTCATCCACATGAGCCAAAAACACATTTTCTGTCTTTTCTCGGCCTAGAAGGCACCAATTTCTAAAAAATAATTCACATTTCTACTACATAAGTGACCCAATTTAAAACCCTCAGGAACCTGTGGTCATTTTCAAAATTCATTGTCCGTCTGGTTTTATTTTCTAAAAAAGCTTGTAACACATCAACCCTGTTGTGTACAGTCAATCTATGAACATCATTTTTTTCAGGAAACACTGGGCTATTAGAATATTTGTGCTGCAGTGAGGTCACTTGAATGTAAAAAAAAGGTTGTATGACCTTAAAGACAAATAAATAAATAAAACGGAACATGAATCTCACAGATATGTATTGATATCACACACAGAGCAATAAAAGCTAAGCCAATCTCTTGTCTAAATCAGTTCTCATATGTCTTGGGAGTCAAACTGTGAAAAAAATAAACATTAGAACTTATACAGTTGACAAAATATTTAAATTTTTTCAAAAAATGTTTGTCCTCATGACATTCGCTTATGCCAATAATCAAAATAATGTCGTCATATTTATTGATATCACACAAATTTGTGTTGTCTAAAACAGTTCTCCTATATATTTGGAGTCATGCAGTGCAAAAATAAACATAATGAACATTATAACTCATATAAAGGACAAACTATTTACATTTTTTCAAAAAAGGCCCAAATGTTTGCCAAATCTCAAAACAGTGACGCCATTATTAACGGTAATAGACTGGAGTCATCTATCTTTCCCACTTTATACTCTTTGTTCTCGCTCGGATTCCCATATAAGGCGTAATGTGTGACGGACCTGCCTTCCCATTGGTTGAAAAACATAAACACACTCTCGCAAAGCATCATGGGAGATTTATGTTAGACAGTAGCACTGAGCTAGCGGCAGAAATGACCGAAAACGTGATAAATTATGGACATCAAGTGGATAAATCTAGGATGGAAGAGTTTGGATTTATTACTCAACAACTCAGAAAAAAGCCCATTTTTTTGGGCCCCAGGGACCTTTCATCTTAAAATATACCACTCGTTCATATTTGACAACAATTATATTACTTTTTTTAAATTTATAATTTTCTTTCAATCTTTTGTTTTGTTAAAATACAGTAGCTGTTTATGGGGACATCATGAAGCCTTGTTCCAATAAAATAAAGTAAATGGCACTTTTTACATATCGGAACGTGAAAGCGGGTCAAGTTTGACTCTAACACAATATAAGGTTTAAAAACACCATGAATACAATCTGGAGTGGTTATGACCTAGGTTAAGAACTGCCAATAAAAACAATTATACCAACATCTGCAACATGAAACTATGTCCTCTCTGACAAAGTCTTAAAAACAATTACACAACCTATTTAAAAGACTATTCGGCCAGAGTACCTGTGGGGAAAGTGACAGGATCTGGGGAGATAGCATGAGCTTCTGTTTGTGTCACATCCTCCCAGGGAAACTCCATTCAGTCATGTGAAAAGAAGAAGCTGTCAACTCTGTGTTTATCAGAGGAGACTCGTGGCTGTCCAAACCCTCCACGGAACACCAGTGGGAGTTAGAAATGATGACAACTGCTGTGCGAAGGGCATTGGTCATTCCAAAGTAGTAAGCATTAGTAAGCATTTATCAAATTTCTGCAAGAAACGTATGAATTTTGTTGGATATGGCAGAGGTCTATTACATAAAACCTAAAGAAGCACCAGAAAATACAACAGGTGCCGGTCAAGTTGTGAATCTCCTGCCTAAGCGGTTGAGTATTTCTTCCTCTCTGGACACCTTATGAACCTGTGTTAAGCCCTAATATGATGGGCTCGACTCGGGACGCAAACTGCTGTCTGTGGGAGTTTTAATGCCAGGGGGCAAGGGCCTGTTTGTGGACAAAGTATTGCCAGAGTCTGCCAAAACAGATAATGACAACCACCAGCAAGTTGTCTGTCTAATATATAGTTATTGGAAACACAGGGTTTACTACTAAGATGTGTACGTGTGCGCCACGTGGAAGGTAATTTTGATGAAAAGTGCACCCACATTGGTGCAGGCTCCTTCCAATAACTGTGTTTGACAGGAGCCAGATTGGAGTGTGTTTATACTTGTGTGTGTATGTTCAATCTGGACAGCTTTAATGAGAATCATCACTCCCCTAAAAGCTGTTTTGCATCAAGCCCAATGCTAACTAAAATAACAGCAATGCTGTCAGAACTCTCAGGTTCTGAACCCAAACGCAGATCAGGACAAGGTAGGTGGTGAAAAAGGTGAGTATTTATTGATGACAAAATATACTTGAAAAGGTAATGCCAGACGTGTGGACAGGTGAGTATAGGTGATGGAATGCTGATAGTGGTGATGTGTTGGGAGGGGAGTGCTGGTGAACAGGGGTCTTGATAGAACGACGTAGTTGATGGTTCTGGTTGCCAGGCCGAGGTGAAGGGAAATCCAGGGTGAAGGTAGAGCATGGCTAACGAGCCGGCAGGGACTGGATGTCAGGTCACAGTTTAAATAGTGTAGTGATGATGATCATGACCAGTTGTGTAGATTGCTGATGAGGAACAGGTGAGAGCAGATTCAGGTGATCCTGGAATTCCCGCCTTGCACTCGTTGCCCGGCAACCGGAACGGGGTTCAGGAATGTAACACAAAACACAAAAACAAACCAGACAGACAGGGAAAACATGCTCAAGGGGATGGGTTTGTGACAAAAGCAGCCTTAATCATACCAGTCCTCGCAAATATATCACAACAGGTATTGAGAGTTTGCCAGTGATCTTATTAGACATTTGCATTAAAGAAATAGTCAATTTTCTGAGCTCAAATGTTATTAACTTTCTTCTGTTCAAGAAAAGCCTCCAAATGGCAATGAATTGACTGGCTGCATGCTGAAGAAGCACAAAGACGACATTCCCCTTCTAATCTCAAACAATAAATTCAATGCAATCATACATACAGTATATGCTTTATAAAATCTAAATGTTTTCTTTAACCAGTTATCCTAAGTAACAGTCACATAGTGGTCAAATATTGGCCTAAAATGGACTGCTTCCCCAAAAATGTATTCATTTTCTTTCTTTTTTTTTACCATCATTACAAACTTGGCTTCAGCTTGTAACAAGAAGGAGTCTGAACACACAAAAGTTTCAAAAGCCACATTTGTTTATCTAATTAATAAGGGAAATAAGGGGTATGGAGATATGGAAGGAGTCAGTGGTGTAAGGCACTTATGGATGAGTGTGAGTGCTGTAAAATGTGTAAACCTTGATCAAACTCTGGAGGTGTAGAGGCCATGAAGAGAAGCTGCCGAGCAAGAGAGAGACTGGCCTGGGAGACCAGCCCTTTCTGCCTTTTGCCAGTCCCGCCTCTCAGGTGCAGCCAGTTGCCCTGACAACTCACCCAGGCTCCTGCAAGAATAATACAGAGCAGAGCAGCACTGGAAGCCACGTGGTGGGCTGTCACACAATCAATTACAGAACTTTTATAAAAATGTGAGACCAGAGGCTTTAAATGTATCAAACATAAAAACAATTGTACATAAGTAAGGATATTACTATTAAAATAGGCGATAACAGATTTTCTGTAAATTCTGTGAAAGCCATTTCTGTTTATCTTTAATGAAAGAGGAAATAAAATAGGTCTTAAAGCTTTAATTCAAACAACATAATCACTTAGCGCTTGATTTAGGATGCGTTATAAGTCTTTTGCAGATTGTGATAGGCACGGTTGATCTGTGCTCATTCAGACATGACCTATTTCATGTGTGCATTGAGGATTTTGGGGCTGACTTTGCTTGCACAGGGGTTTATTCAAAATACTGGTTGGAAACAGCCCCGGGCAGTTCAGTTCTTTTTTTTTCAATGACATGTTTAAGTCAGGCTATGTAAATGAAGAAGGATTTGAGTTTTTCTTTCTGCCCCATATCTCACACTGTAATTGTAACAGTCTTAATGTTCATTGCAGACCATTCTCACCCAGAAAATGACCATATAGGTTGATGCAAACATAACGACCTATTTACGTTTGTTGTTAAGCTGTGACCTCTCGTGGCTGTAGTAATTATCGCAGGAGCAAACGAGTAAGTGAGGTGAAAAAGTATAAGAGTGACAAATTTCACATAAGGAGGCAGGTTGGGGTGGTGGATGGGTCAAACAAACACAGGACTTTCACTCAGGAAACTGGGGTTTGTGTCTCGTGACACCAAAAGTCGCTCACTTCGGCTTTTTCGGACCGTAGTCCATGACGCAGTGACGTCCTTGCCGCAGTTACCTCCTCATTTTAGTAGTTTTACATGACTTATTTTAAGCCAATCCCTGATGATTTCCTAACCCTACACTTAAGTAGTTTCATTTCACCTTAACTACATGTTTAAAACTGCACCCATTACTTTTAATAGAACAGTCACACGATTAAAGCTATAGTGCGTAGTTTCTGTCGCCCCCATGAGGAATTCTAAGTAATGACAACAAAACTGTCGGTGCGTCCACATGACACAAGCCTTCCGTGATAGCGCACACCCCCACCCCTCCTCCACACAGTTGCCTGTAGCCAAGGAGGACAGATGATTAAAAAAACCATGATGGAGTCTTCAGAAGACGTAATTATGTTCACTTGATTTTCTGCGCGCGAAAGTTGCCAGACGCCACAATCTTCTGAACATAGCCATACTGAGAAATACAGAGAAAGTTGTGTGAAGCTGATAGTCTTAATTAGATTTTTAGTAACTCATTTGGCAATGGCTTGAATGTAACGGACGTTTGTTAATATCAAAAAGTTGCACACTAAAGCTTTAAACGGTCACGTGTTTAAAACGGCCACTGTGCGGCAGTAAATAGAACAGTCAAATATGTCGTTTTGGGAGTCATTGGAAATCGACCTATTCTGTCTTTTAGGTATGAGAATGTGTTGGCTCATTGACTGGTATTCAAAAATGTAAATGAACAGCACTCACCCATGTCAAGGCCACACACTCACACGCCGACCCCCTCTCCAAGAGGTTTGTTGTGCTAATAATGTCACTCTACTTCCCCCCTTGTTCTTGACATCATAATGCACACAGCTGCTAGAGGTCAGATAATGAAGCAGGGGTCTTTTGCATTTCAACAAACGACAAATGCTGTGTTGTTTTTCTGGTACGCACATTCAATTTTTAAATTGCACACTACATGGATGAAACTGCAAATTGCCTCATCTGTGGCATGCGTAACAAAATGCTGCATTCCTATTCACCCAAATATTCCAGCCACTCTCTATTTTCAAACTGTCATCTGCTTAATAAACAGTTACTGCCTCTGAGTCAACTAGCTCTTTGTTAAGGCACAATCACACAGGCTCTTTGTTGCCTAGTTCAACCAGCGGTCCTCATTGTTGTTTATGATCCAGGAAATGCAGCTGGATAATTGTAGCCAGCTGCATTGTATCAGCACATAAATGACCATTTTACGATTGGGATATGATCCTTTCACTGGGACTGTTATGCGTCTTCTTTATTGCGTATTTTATTTTGTTATTTCTGTTAGATTATGAATGCTGTCACGCATACACCTGGTTCAAGTTAAAAGCAAACCCTGTTGTGAGGTAGTGAAGACCAAATGTTTCTAAAAATGACTGTGTCAGACAGGAGGAGCTTTGGGGAAACACGGGTGGCTCTGCCGGTGATGCTCTGTGCGATCCGTCAACAGGAATGCGGAAATTTGAAATGGCAAAACTGACTTTTTGATCCCCTTTTGAGCATTACTCAGCTCTCCTTAACCAAGTGAAATGTCAGTTCCATGGCTTCATGGGCAGGATATAAAGTTTTCAGCGTCAGAGGACGCTCTACTGGAAACAGCATAGGTTCCCCAATATTTAAGCATGATAATACTTTCCATAATATATTCTTTAGTAACTTTCACTGAATTTCACATAATATGACATCTGTGTTCTTGGGTTGTACCTTCTCTCTTTCCTCTGTGGTTTGTATATTTTGTGTATTCATTCTATGTTTTCATGAGATTTAGCACCTGGGTGAATATTTATGATTTCTTGGGGTCTGAAATTTCTCAATAGAACAAGATGGATGAGAGCACTCAGAAGAGATTCTACAGATAACACAAAGAAGGAAAAGTGACGAGAGAAAGAGGAAAGGAAGGGGAAGAATAGCCAGACGCTTTCTGAGATTGGATTTCTGACAGGACAGAACACGAAAATAAAATGCAAGGAGGTGAAAGGGGAGAATGACAAAGACGTCTTACTGGAGAGGACTTACGGGCGAGCATCCTGACAAGGAGGGTCACTTGGGAATCTGAGTGTGGAAATGGGATCGGGAAAGGAGGGAGAGTGAGGGGAAAATGAGGGGACGGGAAGAGATAGCACAGTGGCGTCATCCAACATACAGTAAGTGTAGAGTGAAAAGGAAAAATGAGATGGCAGGGTCAAATAAGTAACAGCATGTGAGGAAACATATAAACATGTGCTGACTTGTTCTCGTGGGTTTGAACAAAATCATGGAATGTGTACGGAATCTAAACGCATCAGAAAATGAAGACACCTTCATCAAGACTCTGTCCATGGTGCTGAAACAGTTGATCCCAATTGGTGTCCGGCATTATTCTCAATTTGCTACTTTACTATTCCTATTAAAGTGCACTATTAAGTATTTTCATGTGAGGAACATTGAAGGAGTTATACAGTAGGTTCAGTTCCTATCTGTGTCTCTTTCTGTGGAGCTGAAACGTTCAAAGTGCTGTCTGGATCTGAGTTCTCTTAAGGTAAAGGGCAGTTTAGCTGAATGCTTTTAATATTTTACCACACGGGAGTAAAGGAAGCAAAATGGCTTTCCTTCACACTTTGGTGCAGCTCACATGCGCTACTATAACTGTATGAAAGAAGGGCAAATACATTTTCGGCAGATAACGCTGTGAGAAGGTAACAAATAGCTCATAGAAGTTATCGAACACACTATTTTAAGCCTCTACTTTTCTGTCTATTTGCTCTTTTTGCCACTTCTAAATTTGACTGCTTTGTTTGGAAATCCACCCCACTGGAAAGTATTGTGAGATATCCCCAAACCTCAAACAACAAATTAAATAAACAAATGAATTTCTGCCAACCACCAGACCCGAAATTACGTCACTGCAAACAAGCTTCTGAGACTAATTCCCTGGCACTGAAAACCATAACTTGGATGCGTTCCTCTAGCGTCACAATGGACAAATAAAGAGTGAAAAATGAGATTAGAAAATGTAAAATTCATATTCTACTATAAATAAGTTCACATATTGAATACACTGTACTCACGTGTCATAAACACACACACACACTTTAAACAATACAACAGGGTGTAGAGGGTCCATGGGTTTCATAGGAGACAGGAACAATCTAAATCACAGGTCACAGAGCCGTCTGTGTACATGAAATACACTAAAATACATGAATAATGCACTAAATGAATGTTTAATATATTATGTATCTCTTTCTTATTTCCTCTTACATAAAACACGTACAGTGGACATAGCATTAAGTATGCAAAAAAATGTCCCAGTAGCCTCAGTTTATGACTTTGTTTGAGCTCTGCTTTTTGTATCTCTACGGCTGGGAGTAACCTAAGTAACAGTAACCTCTGTTGAAAAGCCTCTACAACTCATCGAGAATGCTGCTGCAACACCATTAAGTGATTCACAGCAATGTACAGGACTACAGTCAACACCCATGTTGGATCAAGTCCCATTTAAACAGTGTTTTTATTTCTTCCTACCGTTTTATATTTTATTTTTATCATGTATATATTTTATATTTTAAATGAAACGCATGTGTACGTGCACGTGCACATGTGTAAAATCCAAAGCAAAATTGATGCTAGCAAGATATGCTCTTGCTTGTTTCTTTGGTTGTTTGGTTGCTGGGTGAGTAAGATAAGGTAAGATAAGATAGATTTTTATTATCCCGAAGGAAATTTGTTTTGGACAAACAAACAATATCTGCTATTTAAATGATTCAACACAACAAGGAACATACATACATACATTAAGTACACAGACTGCTGCATAACACTGCATGGGTCTTTGACCTCCAGATGACAAGAGTAATAAAGACTGTCTGTCAAGACGGGTCACTGTGTGATTTGTAGACATTATTTAAATTGCACTCTGTGCTGTGGCGCCATTGCTGAGGTCATTTGGCATGTTGCATAACAGTCCACAGTGCAACATTGTCAAAATTGTTGTTTTCAACTTAAATCAATAAAAATTGTCGTCAAATTAAATGTGTTTCCTCTGCCTCAAGGATACACACCACTTGGTTGGCCTTGTGGTATTATGTCTGTAACAATGTGGTGAGATGTCTTGATGGGTAAAGTTGAAGTTAGGAGTCAACAGGGAACTACTGTATGCAGTTCTTGCTTCTTTTCTCATTATTTTGAAGATACCAGACAAGCTGTTACTTTATCCCAACTGTGCCTAGAGCTTTATTTTAGCTGCATCTTAAAAATAAATAAGTGTATGCATTTATATTTTATCTTATTAAAGGAGCACTTCCCCCTCACATCTGTCGAGTCCTAAACAAAGCTGCTTACTGGACTGAGGCAGAGTCCTCAGCTGATGAGGTGAGTGCTGCCAAACATAGCAGAATTTGATTTTACTGTAAATAATCTCACCTCTCTCCCTATCTTACTGTAAATACTCACCTCTCTCTCTCTCCATGACTCACTCACTAACTCACTCTCTCTCTCTCTCTCTCTCTCTCTCTCTCTCTCTCTCTCTCTCTCTCTCTCTCTCTCTCTCTCTCACAGCAGTTCAACAGCTGCTAAGACTGCACTAGTAAATTACCACATCATAAATCTGTTATTTCTACTTGTGGGCCAGACACCATGCTCTGCAGCTCACATGCATCACCACTGCAATCAGCAAAAAGCGCATGAAACACATTCACACACATACAGAAACACACAAACATGAACATGCAGGCAAACAGAACAAAGTAGACTACAATGAGAAAATGTGTGATCACATAACACATACAGAGCATATAGTACAGTCAACACAAATTCATGTTCCTGCACTTTGAT
Organism: Sander lucioperca; assembly: GCF_008315115.2. NCBI lineage: Eukaryota > Metazoa > Chordata > Actinopteri > Perciformes > Percidae > Sander > Sander lucioperca. Next base: position 14,108,436 of record NC_050173.1, on the reverse strand, counting down.
TTGTGGAGCTGCATGTCATAAGCCAAACTGCCACTAACGCACCAAATGACAGGCACACTCGGTCACAATCAAGCATCATTAGCTTTAGAGTGCAGATGTTCATAAACTTAAGGATAGACTGGGTCACATGTTTCACTCTGTTTAAAGAGCCACTTTAAAGCTCCATTATGCATTTTTAAATAACAGTAAATCAAATGGCTTTCTGTAATTACACAGAAAACTGATCTCACCTTCTCTACCTCCATGCAGCTTTCAGCAGTTTTCAGCTTCTCTTGGTTTTACAGTTGGGATTTAATGTAGGTTAGAAAAGTCAAACATTTTGTAAGGTAAAAATACTCTTTAGAAAAAAAAGAGGACTATTAACTACTGACTACTCACCAAAACGAATTGTGTGCATCCTTGGGGTCTAACAAACGATGCATTTCCTTTCACATAAAATATTTGCAAAGCCGATTCCAAAGTATTTTAAATCCAGCATTGTTTTCATTCATGTTTACTAGCCTGCATCTTCTTCATCCCTCTCTTTTGCTGGCGTATTGCAACATAGAGTATATTGGCCTATTACCAACATCTGTTAATCAGTTGAATAGTGTGAAAACATTGGCAGTAATGTGTAACACGTCACCCATATGTGCACAGATACTACTGCGCATGCAATATATAAAAACAAAAGGGACACACTTATAGAAAAACAGCTCCATAGCGCAAACTCTCAAAGTCCACATGTAACCTTTAATGTACAGTAGTTCCCACAGAAAATAAATTAAATTTAAACAAATCTAAACTAATATATGATTTTCTTTCAAAGAGTGCTACATATTATATCAAAAGCAGGCTAAACGGTGGTTAATGGTCATTAGTAAGTCAGCTAGCTATATAAATATTGGACTCAACTCAGGCTGTACAAAGTGAGGCAGTCAAAGTTATGCTGTTAAAAGAACTACACAAAATCACAAATGACATATGTAAAGAAATGCTCCGCCTGTGTGTGTGTGTGTGTGTGTGTGTGTGTGTGTGTGTGTGTGTGTGTGTGTGTGTGTGTGTGTGTGTGTGTGTGTGTGTGTGTGTCCCATTGCCATATTGATTAGTTTACAAAAGCTGCATGCTCAGGGATTGTTTGCTTATTCGTGTAAAAGTCTTCCTCACATACCATCTCTCTCACTTTAATCACAAGGTTGGTGGTTTGATCCCCAGCACCTACTGTCCGCATGTCAAAGTGTCCTTGAGCAAGACACTGAACCCTTTGACGTTGCTTGCCCTGAAGTTGCTACCGATGGACAGATAGAGTTAAAAAAAAAAGAGAAACAGTAGGAATGGGACACTGGAGAGATAGACAAATTAAAAGGAAAGGCAGGAAAATCAAAAAAAGAGAAATTGAAAGAGTGGCATTGAAAGTGAAAAGAGATTAAGTAAAAAAGGGAAATAGGAAAGGAGGAATTGTGGCTTCTGAACAAGGGCCAGATGTAGAATTGAAATTCCCTGTTTTGGTGTTTAGTATGCTGAACACATCGTGGATCACTCATCACTATCCAACTGCCTTGGCACTGGGGCAGCGTTCTCTCTCGCTCTCTCTCCCTCAGTCTTTGATGCCAGCTGAGCTGGAGAATGGGATGGGTCATGAGGAGGGGGTTGGGGGAACCGCACATTGCAGATGTTAAATGTGAAGCAGAGCTGACGTGCTGTGTGCAAAATATTTCACAAGTTCAACCCTATGGGCTCATGTGGAGATTGTTGTGCGGAAGCTTGCAAAAACAAGAATTGGTGCATTACTTTGCAGATGAGAAGTGAAACAGAGACTCATCAGTCAAAAGCTTTTGGACTTTTGAGGTGATTTGGGCTTTTAGCTTATAACAACTTGACAGCTGCAACATGAATATTGGAGAGGGACAAGCTGGCACAACACAGAGGTCACCGGGTGCGTATTTCTTATTTGTATTAAGCTAAATTATTGATAATAAATATTGGAAAATATCCACTTCAGAGCACCATGTTTAGTACAGAGACATTACAATCAGGTGTTATTATCTGCATGTCTGCATGAACAGTCAGCAAGGGCACTTCATGGTGCACAGCACTAGATTATCTACAGTACTAATCATGTCAGTTCTACAGTATACTAAGCAGCATCTAATTAATACTCAGAGGCACTGAAATTCCCTCATGTCCCGCCATAATCAACATGATATACTGTAGTTGGCCTGAACAATTGGGCTAATTAGTCATGAATTGATGATATTCATTAATTTATTTGAACAGTTAACATTTCAATTGAACATACTTGTTATTGAACTCCTTATCTGTATGTACCAAATTACAGTGCTGCACAATTACCATTAATGTATTTTTGTTTTGAATGCAGATACAATCCCATATCACAGACCTCGGTCCACAGCGCTGTGTCAGCGCTCGAGTATGGTCTGGCTACACCGCTTATTGTTTCTGGTATAGGGAGAGAAAAAACGCTCTGGCTTGTTTGTATTTCTTCAAACCAATCACAACTGTCCTGGGTGGCGCTAAGCACCGGATGTAGCAACGGTGCTCTTGCAAAACAGGTAGCGGAGATATCACACGCCAGATGTCAGGCTTCATCCCAGCAATGTACATCCGTTGAGCAAGACTACCACTCTGTAATCTTGCTCAATGTCCTGCCCACAGCACTATCTGATTGGTTACATTATCATGACTACCAACACCACTGAAGGCTCCTGTGCCTCTCATGGTCAAAGCTGTTCTTGTGAACGAGCCAAGTAAGGCAACTGAAGTTGCATTAAACATCAAAATCCTCTACGCTAAAGTTGCAAAAACACACGATTTTCCCACTGGTAACATTTGCAGTCACACAAAAGGAAACTACTGTAGTAGCAACTGAATGTTCAGTTCTATAAGTACGAGAACTGCAAGGAGAGCAAGATGGAGTGAGACAGCTTCTGAACACGGCCGAGAGACGTGACCCGCCACCAGATTATTATGGTTTATAAAAACGCAGTGCAGTAAGGATACTGATATTTCATTGAACCTGCGTTGGACCTGTCCAGCGACTCTAGTCCAGTACACCTCAGTCCATACTAGTCCAAAAAACAGAACCAGCGTTAATGCGACAACAAAAATTGTGCCATTAAAATGAATTTGCGTTAACTTTGACAGCCCTAATAAAAATATTTTAAAAAGGAAAGAATCTTTTTCAATAAGTTTAGTTTTCCAGAGGGATCGTTTAAAAGTTCGGTAGAGCTCAATGGTGCTAATCGGCATGGAAACAGAAAAGACAAGATAGCATATACTACTTGCCTGACAGCTATTATTATAAACCTGTTAAAGAAAGCTACTGTTGTGGTAATCACAGCCCGGCAGAGTACAGGCGATGAAGATGTTGTGTGGTGTGGTGTGTGTGTGTGTGTGTGTGTGTGTGTGTGTGTGTGTATGTGTGCATTCAACAACAAGAAAAAGTGAAAGAAAAAATAAGAGATAAGGAGAGAGAGAGACGTATCAAAGGACACAAACACCTGTTTATGTTCAGTCTACCAAAGTTGATTTTTCTGACAGCCTGGAATTCCAATTAGCACACAGGGGAATGCCACTATTGGTAAAACAATCCAATTATTGTTTGGAGCAGATGTTCTTTCTAGAAAACTATACACAGTCAGAGACGGTTTAGTCATTAGCGATGTGGCCTCTGGAGCAAAAACAATATATAGTTAAAGTGAATGTCCCTAAATCCCTGCACACTTTCAGTCAACATTTCCCATAACTGTCTCTGTCTCTCACTTTTCTCTCTATTTTGTTGCTGTTGTTGTAGTCTATACAAAGATAACTAAACAATACGATGCTAAAATATGAGTCACCACTGGAGTATCATCAGCACGGCAAGTGATGGTATTTAGAATCATGTACACAAGACAGTCTTATAAGTCTTATTAACCTCTCTCTTCGCGTTACAATTGAACCTTATGTAGATATGTTTTTATTTAGATAACACTACACAAGTTAGGACTGCAAAGTGCTTTCTAGTAGCGTAATAATTGCCATTTTGTTTTCACTGCTTTATTCACTAAAGTTGGGTTTTTGTCATCCATTTTCTTTCGTCGAGTGATATTTTTTTTTTCAACGCTTGCCAATCATTAGTGACTAATGTTTCCATTCCGTCAACATCACTTTCAGTTCTGTAGTGGTTGCTAAGAGCGGTTAACTACGATCAAAGAAAGATGTCAATTTAAGAATTGCTATTTATGTAAGTCAACATATAACCTGGGCAGCTGTGTCAATCTCATCCCACACTTGTTGCTTTTTTTGTTCAGAATGAAATCTGGTTCTGGCACAGGAAGATGCTCATTCTGATTGGCTCGTTTGATCTCCAAAGAAAACTAAACAAACAAAATCTGAAATGCAGGCAGCTATTCAGAGGTCTGAAACCAGGCGAGCTTTCTAGTAGAAGACTGATTGAAATGACAAGATTATGGTTGTGGAAGTATTACATGGGGGTAATATCTGAATGCTTTAACAATTATGACATTTCATTTTTGCATGTTCATACATGTTTTTGTTTTGTGCTATTTTCTGTGTTTATTTTCATTGTACAAAGAGTTGAGATATGACAGCATATAGAAATGTATATGCTGAGCCCTGAGGTGAACATGCAGAGTCTGGTCACATGCTAAGAGCATGTCAGAGGACAGGAAATCTATGATTTTTAGAGTCTGAGGGGTGACAGAGAGCTGGATGACAAGATAGTTGAGCAAGCTGAATGTCTGAAAAAAAAGAGTTTGGTTATTGATCCGTGATGCTGTGCGGTAATGACTTTGCTCTCTCTATTTAACCTGCCATTCTCGTGACATACACACATACAAACATGAGTGCACACAGAGAACCTCTCACACACACACACTCATGGTCACAGGCAGAAAAATACTCTTTCTATCTCGGATGTTCTGAAGGAGTGATCAGGATCCCATCTCACGCCACCATAGTTCCCATCGGGCTTTCTAATTGCTTGATACGGGCTGTAACAGGATTTACCCCACTGAGCAACTCCCTATCTAATTGGTTAGAGGGTCCTGGAGGGCACACTGGAACATGGGAGGTCAGAGGTGTCATCATTGTCGGGAACACAGAGGGAAGGGAGCAAGAGATGGTTTCTGCTCACAAAATGGTCACGGAGACTGGAGACAGATGGCTCTCAGGGGATCATATTACACAGAGGGGCGAGCAGAAGCAGTGTGTGTTATCACGCTGCAGGACAGACATCCATCATTGATCAGACAAATGATACTTGTTTCTGTGTGTCTGTATGTATGTGATGACATGTTGATGTTTGGCTGGTCCACACTTCTTCATGAGGGTTAACACTTTATTTCACAGTTAAGGTTAGCATTAGGTTTAGGTTAGAGTAGTCTATATCTATGATATTCCACTTCCAGGATTGCTCTTTTCTGCCGGAAATTCCACCGGATGTCACTCTTTTCGGATGTCCCGTTACCTTCCGCTTTTCTTTGTGTTGGAATTTTAAACTCCGGCCGATTTCTGAGGACTATGGTTAACTGCTCCTCAGATCTCTGCAGGGTAAATCCAGACAGTTAGCTAGACTATCTGTCCAATCTGAGTTTTCTGTTGCACGACTAAAACAACCTTTGAACGTACACATGTTCCACCAAGACAAGTTCCTTCCTGAGGCTATTTTGCAGCGGCACCGCGGCGCCACTCGCCGCTTAGCACCGCCCAAGACGACTGTGATTGGTTTAAATGCCAATAAACCAGAGCATGTTTTACTCCCATCCCTGATTGCTGTGTGGACTAGCCAGACCCTCCTCCGCAGCGCTGTGGAGGAAGCAATGTGGCAATGTGAGACTAAGGTTAGAATAAGAGTTGAAGTTAGGGATATAAATGTGATGGCCAAGGTTAGGGTAAGGTTCTATAGGGAATGCATTAAGTCCCTGAAGGTTTTCACAAGTATAAACCTGAAATGTTTGTCTGAATGCACACATACTTATATATCAACATACAGTATATGCATGATTGTAAATACTGTATGCATGTGGGTGAGCACATCTGTGTGATTCAGCAACTGCAGGTTCATGTGTGTATCTAAACCAGTGGTCCTCAAACTTTTTTTTTTTATAAATGTACCCCTTTTGAAATATATTTTCATCTAAGTACCCCCTGACCAGCTCAACACATTTTTGGTAGAAAAAAAAAGCCTAGCTATACAAAGAGGCACAATACAGTGCTGCGCCATCAGTGTCTGATTTACTAAACAAACACATTGTAACTGAAAAACACTTAAATGCTACCTTTCAAATGTTTAGAATCACTAAATCCATTCATTATTATACTGTATAATTATTTTAGGAATTTTACATGACTGAAATGTTTTAAATTAACATTTCTTTTTTTAAATCTACTGTATGACATGCATGTGCCCATTTGAAAAACACTGATCCAAACAGTGTGTGCATTTGTGTGTGTGTGTGTGTGTGTGTGTGTTTTGACCCTTGATGCACACTTTTTAAAATTGTGTATTCTTGTGTGCTGGACAAGTGCATATTAGAGACAATAAGACATAGTATATATGTCATTCCATGTGTGTCCCTCAGGCTGTTCTCATCAACCATTCGTACAAAAAGATATACGTAAAGTAATGCACTGTAAGTCGAAAGCATTCCGTGTATTTTTTGCTCTATGCACCACAGAGACTGCCGCTGTATAAGAACACTGTGGACAGCGAAGAAAGGGGTGGATGGGTGAGTCATCAAAAACAGGGGAAACAAAAATACTTTCACCCAGGAAATGTATGTTCGTGGGAGTGTTTTAATCCAAACCACAATCTTTGCCCTGAACTCAACCAGTCGTGATGATGCTGCTCACTTTTTGTCGCCTAAGCTTAACTGTAATGTCAGCCGGCAGCTCGCTGTGCCCTGTACCCGGCTCAAAGTCACCTTTTATCGGGTAAACTCAACTAGCAACTGCCGCTGATACAGCGGCATATTACAGTGCTCTGTAGCTCCCTACCAGTAACCTATTCTCGGGACTACTCAACTGCCAAGTGCTGCTGATTCTGCGACATCTCACCGGCGGTCGCCTATTTCCGTAGGATATCATACGTATCGCTATGTGTGTAGGCGTAGATGTCTGCATCTGTCTCTACATTTGCAAGTGCAAACTCATATTTTATGTCTCCATGTTTATGTGTGACTTTGCGAGTGTGTATGTCTGCATGTTTATTTTTTGTTTATAGGTATGTCCGTGTGTGCGCATGCATGTGTGTCTCTGTGTGTGCATGTGTGTTTTAGCAGGCCCCCAAGTGGCAGGTCCGCTGTCTGTCACAGTGATACAAGTTGACAGCAGGGTCCTCTTCAATGAGCTCACTGGAGCTCAGCCAACAACCTGCTCTCCCCCTCAGTTAGTGCTTCTGCCTCTCTGCCCTCTTCTCTCTCTCTCTCGGTCTCATCCTTTCCCTTTTGTAAACCTCTTTCTTCCTCTTGTGGCTCAATATCTTCCCCTCTCATTTATATTCTCTTTCTTCTGTCTTTTTTTCTCTCCCCTTTTAACCTTCCTCTTACCGTTTGAAAGGTATTCTACCTGGGTGTAATGAGAGTGTAAACACAGGAGGAAGTGCTTGGTTTTCTTTTCCTACCCCTGCCACACATTGTCAACACATGTAAAGGCACAGTTCCATTTAAAGCAGCTGATACTAGAGAGCAACTAAACACTTGAACATTGATCAATAGATGTCTCTGATCCGCATATGCAATGCTTTTAATACGAAACATTAGCAACAGTGAATTGGCATTAACCTATCACAACCTGGGTATGACTTTTGGAGAACGTTCCTCTTGGTGAAAAACGTCAAATCACTTGTGATCAACTTCTACCTCTACGAATATCGACAGGTGGATCGTGGTTGACGGGTTGATAACCACTGCACTGTAGTAAAGCAAGCAAGAGCTGCATTCCGAGTTGTTTCTTCAGCGTAGGTCGGGTAATATTGTATGATTAATATTACTGGGGGATGTAGGCTATAAAATATTGGCCATGTTCCTCCGTAACTACACTCGCCCTTCCTGAGGGTATTTAAACCAGGCCCAAATAACAGGACATGGTTAATAATATATGTCACATTCCCAGGAGACTCCACAGGATAATCATGGAATGCACACCATGCGAAGGCTTGGTAATTATTGCACATAAAACCAGACAGCCAATAGCCTTCATAGAATATACACATGTAGCTAACATGGCAACAGCACATTTGATGAGCTTGCAGGGTCCCACTCGGCTGATTACTTTTCTTTTGTTGTCCTGTATACGGGTTTACAGGTAGGACTGTATGTCATTGTAAGTGGGTTTATATCCATCAGATTAGCACATGTTCAATACATCTAAAATCACAATGCGTCACTGTGAATGGACATGCAATTAGTACTTTACTTTAATAAATAAATAACATGCATCTTGCCTTTAGAAATAAATCCATACAATTTTTTGTTTTATTTTTTATAAAGTAGCTCTGCTCTTCTGGATGTAACATCTATTTTAACAGCTCATATTAACGGTTATATTAATTAATTTGTTCTGAAATATCATCAGCCAATAACTGCTGAGGCAGTGAGCTTACGGAATGCAACCCACTGCTTTGTTATGCAACCCATATTGATCGACCAAAATGATTAACTAAGAGAGAGAGGTGGAAGGTGGGAGGGGCATGGGATGACCTAAAAAGCAAACAAAAGCAAATTAAGGATGGGAAGATGGGGATGGATGAGGGGAATCAGAGGAGGAGAAAAGGAGTAGGGAGTAAGGAAAAAAGTAAGAGGGGAAGGACAGGTGGATGGATGTCAAAGGGGACATTGGGGGCTTTGAGGAGAGTAAATCAGACTGATTCAGGAGATGAGGGGAAGATTACACATTACTGACATTTGTCTGAGTCATCTGTTGTCCATGTCCCAGTTTATTGGCCTTATATGTGTTCGTGAGGGTAAGTCGGCCAAAATTAGCACTTTGGAGCAAATATCTGGATTGAAAGAATGTATGTAAGAATGTATTTCAACTATATACCAACTGTGGGTAACAGTGGGTTAGTATGTTATCTGTAGTCTAAGTGCGTGGCTATTAAGTGTATTAAAGGGTGTTAAACAAAAATAGAAACAACCTTATAAAAGTGGTACAAAACAACCTGTGCGAGACACCCCACCTCTGCTTTGAAATACTAAAGATCACCCTGCCAAGCTCTGTCGGATCTAATCGTAACTAATCACTGTTCCAGCTCCACCTACCATCTCCTGTAACCCAACAATTTGTGTTCTTTTTCATGTCATGTTCGAGTGAGGTGTAACCAATTTACTGCACGTAGCAAAGCGCTCAGCAATTCTAATGTCGAGGTAAATTGTAGCCTGCCCTCTCCTTTTCCTTAGGACCTCTATACCTTCAGATTTGCTTTTGTTTTATACTACAGAATATGCCTGAAAATACAAATTATATTTACCGTAGGCCACAGCTGCATTTCAATTTGCAATGAGCAGTTGTAACAATACAGTTCACTGTTCCAAGATGCATTTGCAGCCATAAAGGCTTGTGTGTATATTTCTTCAGCTGATTGGTCAGAAAAATAAACATTACTGACTTGCAGTAGAGAAACTGCATAATCAGATTTGCATGGCTGCATCACTGACAGGAGGAACAAACTGAACAAAGGTTGAAGTTTTCAAAACTCTGCCTAACCTAACAGCTTTTCTGTGTTGCTGTTTAAGGCCACAAAATGTGTGTAATGATTAAACTTGATGACTTTGGCTAATCATCATGCATCAGTAAGACTGAAAGTCTAGCAATTGTAGCAGCGCTGTGAGGCTGTACTTTGAGCTGAATGCTAATGTCAGCATGCTAACACACTCACAATGGCAATGGTAATGTGTAGTATAATGTGTACCATGTTCATCATCTTACTGCAAACATTTGCTAATTAGCACTACAAAATGTTCTAATAATTCGATTTTGAGATATTCCACTGGTTAAGTGAAAGCTTTGACCTGCTGCTAGCGCTAGAGGAGTCAGTCAGGCGATCAACAAATCATTAGGATTCATCCTCTGGGGACCACGAATGTCTGTACTGAATTTCATTGCAATCCTCATATCCTGTATTTGTTGACATATTTCAGTCTGGAGCAAGGTGGTGAACTGACCAACCCATCAACATTACCATTTCAGAGCCACACTGCTGGTATAGCATATATATATATATATATATATATATATATATATATATATATATATATATTGAGGGTTTTGAGGCTTAGCCATCCATTGGTAAATGAGGGAAAACATGTTTTTTTCCCGATGCCCTTCTCACTCAAAATGAAGAAGCCAAGAAATCCTCCACCAGGTAAGACTCTGTATTCTTTGTTCAGCATATTAGGTCTACATCCATTGTGTGTGTGTGTGTGTGTGTGTGTGTGTGTGTGTGTGTGTGTGTGTGTGTGTGTGTGTGTGTGTGTGTGTGTGTGTGTGTGTGTGTGTGTGTGTGTGTGCGCGTGTATTCTTTATTTACCTTGGGGAAGTAAATCAACCTGCATTTGTCTGCTTTTACCACTGTAGTTTATCAGTTGACAGCAGATGAAGGTAGAGACAGACTGATAGATAAGACTGTTTGTGTCTAAGATTGTGTATATACATCTTACTAAAAATGTCCGTTCGCTTACAGCCATAAAAGCCACACATGTATCTCTACAGTAAAAAGGATGCACGCACACACACGCACACACACACACACACACACACACACACACACACACACACACACAGCAAAAACAAAATGTGTAAGTATATACTATGTCAGTTCTCAGTGATGCCCCAAAGGGCGTTCTTCAGTAGGATTTTAGATGATAGTGTTATCACAATTATGAGGCATTTGCCTGCAATTGTATTTAATTTGGCAAAAATTATAAGTAAGACTTGAACATTGCTAACATTGCTGAATTAATCCCTAGGGTACACTACATGCTTTAATATGTCAGCTAATATACACTGCACTTTCTCTCAAAGTTATTAAGGGGGAAACATTTTCTCATTTGAATTTCCCCATGGCTGCACACATTAACATGATCACACAATAAAAAAATATTAGCAGTCAGTCTGGCTGTTCTTATGAACTATTCATACATATAGCTATGAAAAGTAATAAAACTGTATTTCGTTCATATGTATTCCAAGTAGGCTATTTATTACTGTAAGTCCCACATTAAATACTGTCCGTGGTAATTATGACCTGAGAAACTGGTATGGGACTGTGGAAATCAGTATAGGGAGGAGATTGGGGTGATAAACACAGGGGCTTTCAATTGGAAGAGGAGTTAAATGAAAAAAACAAAAGACTTCTTCCAGGTATCGGATTTTGTCTTCCAGAAGTAATGCTCAAGGGGACTGGTGTTTTTACCAAGACCACAAACTTTCTATCCTAGACTAGTTATTTTAGTGCCTATCCCTTACCTAAACCCAACCCCTAACCCTAACCCATTGCTACAATCACTTCCACCTTCAAACCTGAGGCCTGTACTACGAATCAAGATCAACATGTCCTGGATTTCTTTCAGTTATCCGGCTTCACCAAACCTAACAACCGCGGTCCCACATAACTTGTATCGTTGGTTAACAACTAGTTCAATCAACCCAGGGCTTCCCAATCCAGCGGCGTGTGCGTTCACATAAAAGAGCTGGTGTTTGCGCAGCATGACCAATCGCAAACGTCTACCAGAGCCAGATATTTTACATAAGAAGAGCAAACTATGATTCTACATAAATATGAAGAACACAGACACGGTTTTACAGGCAAAATGAAGGAAGGAAAGCTGGAAACGCTGTTTTGCGTAAATCGCAACGCTTATCCTATCAATATCACTTCCAGTGGTGTAGTCTACGTGATAGCTCCAGGATGTCTATATACCCACTTAAAAATGCCCAATGACACGTAACATACTTTCGATTATATTTTTAGATATATAGATTAGATATAGATTTTGAATTGTTATCCGTGCTTTTTTCTAAGGTAGTCTATTTTTTTTTTTTTTTGCATAAAAGTGTATCGGAATGCAGGAAATGAAGTCGTTGATGCTTAAAACTTCCCTGGGGGAGGACACCCAGACCCCCCACTATGATATGCCCCCCTCCTCCCCAAAGGCAGATTCTGGCCAATATACAGTACAGTACACCCACTATAATAGCCTACATTGGACTACACTGGTCACTTTCCCATCAGTCAGGCACAAGATCTGACCATAATTACACTTATGCTTTCCATGAACTTGTTGCTTTAGCCTTTTATTTCAGTTGCAACCCCAGCAGTGGTAAGCTGTGAGAGAAAATAAAAAATATCAAAACATAATTCTAACCGATGTGCGTATTGGCAACACACGGCTGAAGAAGCCGACAAATAGCCTATATGTAAATCTCTCCGCTTCAAATCTATATCTTTCATAAATATACCCACCAGGGAATGTTAACGGGGTTGTCGGTCTCTAAATGTTTTAACTTTTCTGAGTGCACCTCTCTCTCTCTCTGCCCACCGAGCTCCAGCTGATCTTTTAAGAACGGTGACGCCGTTATCAGTCGAGTATTGATTGGTCAGTAGGTGGTGCTTTTACACCGGTTGATCTCTATTCTCCAACATAACCTGCTCCCGACCAGAGGCCTGTACTACGAAGCGAGATTTGGCGTTAACGAGCTAACTTCAGGCTCAACCCAGGGTTTTCTGTACTACGGAGGTGGATCACTTGTGATCGGGTTCAATCGCCGTGGTAACTTATGCTGAACGCCTAACCTGGTCGGGAGCAGGTTATGTTGGAGATCAGAGATCAACCGGTGTAAAAGCACCGCCCACTGACCAATCAATACTCAACTGATAACGGCGTCACCGTTCTTAGAAGATCAGCTGGAGCTCGGTTCGCGGAGAGAGAGAGAGGTGCGCTCATAAAAGTTAAAACATTTAGAGACCGACAACCCCGTTAACATTCCCTGATGGGTATTTTTATGAAAGATATAGATTTTCAGCGGAGGGAATTACTTATAGGCTATTTGTTGCCTTATTTAGCCGTGTGTTGCCAATGCGCACATCGGTTTAAATTATGTTTTTATGGTTTTTTTTATTTTCTCTCACGATCGCGCACCACTGCTGGGGTTGCAACTGAAATAAAAGCCTAAAGCAACGACAGTTTATGGAAAGCAAAAGTGTAATTATATATGGTCAGATCTTGTGCCTGACTGATGGGGAAGTGACCAGTTTAGTCTAATGTATTGTAGTGGGTGTACTGTACTGTATATTGGCCAGAATCTGCCTTTGGGCGAGGAGGGGGGCATATCATAGTGGGGGGTCTGGGTGTCCTCCCCCAGGGAAGTTTTAAGCATCAACGACTTCATTTCCTGCATTCCGATACACTTTTATGCACCAATTTATGGTGAAATACCTCCATTGAGCCTATGTGAAGAAAAAAGCACAGATGACAATTCAAAATATATCAAACATATAATGGAAAGTATGTTGTTACGTGTCATTGGGCATTTTTAAGTGAGTATATGGAAATCCTGGAGCTTACTATCACGTAGACTACACCACTGGATATTGATAAGCTAAATGTTCGGCTTTTTTGCCAGCTTTCCTTCCTGCGTTTTGCCTGTAAAACCGTGTCTGTGTTCTTCATATTTATGTAGAATTATAGTTTGTTCTTCTTGTTTAAAAGATGCAGCTCTGGTAGATGTTTGCGATTGGTCGTGGTGCGCAAACACAGCCTCTTTTATGTGAACGCGCACGTCTCTAGATTGGAAAAACCTGGGTTGACTGAACTAGTTGATAACCAGCGTCGTGATACAGGTTATGCGGGACCACGGTTGTTAGGTTAGGTGAAGCCGGATCACTGAAAAAAATCCAGGACATGTTGATCTTGATTCGTAGTACAGGCCTCAGGTTACGTGTTCAGCATAAGTTACCACAGCGATTGAACCCAATAACAACTAATCCACCTTCGTAGAACAGAAAACCCTGGGTTGAACCTGAAGTTAGCTCGTTAACGCCAAATCTCGCTTCGTAGTACAGGCCTCTGGATTGGCATGCCAGTGAAAAATAAATATTAACCAATAACCTTAAAACCTCAATCATAATTCAACCCTTAACCCTAACCCTAACCCATTGCCGTTTCACAGTATGTCATGGTGCTGTCTGTTTTCCGTCTCCCTTGTTTTTGTTTTGTCTTCTGTCTGTCGTGTGCTGAGTGGGTGTGGCGCTCCTGGTTCGCTCTCCCTCCTCGTCAGGACACCTGTGGCTCCCTACTCACCTGAAGCATATCCAGAAATCACTGCTCCCCGGCTTTCCAACCAGTCTCTGCCAGCTCGTCCGTTCACCCAAGTGGTAACACTCGCTACAGCCAGCAAGTGTTTTTTGAAAGTCTGCCTTTTGTATTTCCTGTTGTAAGCTTAGTTTGACATTGTGTGTTTTTTGCTCGTGCTCCAGATTCCTGCTTGAGCCCTGGAAGCCCAGTCTGCCTGCCCGAGCCAAATTGTTTTTTGTTGGTCCTGCCTCTCGCCTGTCTGCCCACTCTCAGCCCCAGAGGATTTCAAAGCACCTTCATTACTTTTTGTGTTCAATAAACCTCTATACCTGTTCTAAACTTTTCTCTGTGTCTGCTCCTGAATCTGGACAGCCCAGCCTAACACAGTAACCGTTTGGTGCCTTAACTTACCTGCTCTACCGCTATCATGATCGTCACCTCATGGTGACCATAGTCTGGCTTTTTGCCAGACCCTCCTTCAAATTTCTTTAAACCAATTAGAATTGTCATGGGCGACGCTAAACTCCGCATAGAGCTGCTGCAAAATAGTCGTGTGAGAGAAAACTCAGATTGGATAGATAATCTAGCTAGCTCTGTCAATTTACCATGCAGAGATCTTAGAAGCAGTCAACAATAGTCCTCATTAATCCACCGAATTTAAAATTCCAGCACAAAGAAAGCGGTAGGAAACGGAAAATACATGCATCCGGCGGAATTTCCTGCTGCATGGGAGCAATCCCGGAAGTTGACCGTCAAGAATATAGACTATGGTTTATTCTTGTATTTTATCTGTTTTAAAATTTTTTTATCTGTTTTCATGTAAAGAACTTTGAATTGCCCTGTTGCTGGAATGTGCTATACAAATAAAGCTGCCTTGCCTTGCCTTGCCTATGGTGACCATAACCACTGCTTGAGGTTTTGCCTGGGGATTGAACCCGGAGGTGAGACCTTACCACTCGCACCACCAACTCTGATGTCTGCTCCAGTGTAAAATCACTTCCATCATCACACCTGGATCGGCAGGCCAGTGCAACAGAATATTAACCATAACCCTTAAACCCCAACCCTAACCCAACTCTAACCCGTTGCTGTTTCACAGTAACCTTTTGGTGCCTAAACTTAACTACTCTGCCCACTGTCATGACCGTCACCTCATGGTGACCATTACCGTGTCACAGTCACCTTTTGGTGGCTAAACTTAGCTGTCATGTAGGCCTAACGGTGAACAGTCGCTGTCATTTCTTAATCATACAAATTGTTGTGAATAAGTTATCGTTCGATATCATATGAACCAAGTGATGAGAATATGCTGAATCAGTTGCAATGATGGGAAGACTTGTAAAACCATTGCCATTGTCCTTGTAAAACTGTATGTAATAGTGATTAAGTCTACCTAAAAAGAACAAAATCCAGTCTGTAAACAAGTCAACCATTTTATGAAATGCAAGATTAAATCGAAGTCAAGTGTACAGTGATGGTGCCTGCTGAAGTGGCAGAAAGGAGATTAAGTGGAGAGAACTTAAATGCATGCACAGTCACATATGCACACAAGCTCTGGCAGTGTTTCTTGTGTTTTACGTTTTTGGTGTCCCTTCATTTTTGCAAAGCCCTTTCTGATGAGCCAAAATGCTATATAAATATGGCTGACGTAGAATTCTGGGCTTAATAACCCCTCACCCCTTGAGGTAAGTGATATAAATATGAGTGCATACAAAGAGAATGTTTCTCAGAGATACATGATTCATCCGCAACAGTGTCATACTGCATAAGACGTTGATTATTTATATTTAACTGATGACTCATACATACACACTGGACTCCAACAGAGGATTATGTAAATAAAGAAAATTGCCATTGTGAAGTTTTAATAGATTGGTCTTTAAAACGTGGTCTTTACATTGTGGCCATATCTGTCAAGAATGCAAATTTGCACCGGTCATGTATTATATTTAAGGCTTGCGAGATTAAATTAAAAGATTTAAAAGGAATTGGTTCATATATTGAAGAAGTCACCATCCTAGATAAAGTACTTAATGTAAGAGCATAAATCTGGCTCTTGTGGAAATGTGTTTCTTAAGCAGTTTGCCAATTGGTTCATGGTTTACTTGATAATGTGTTGTGTTAAAAATGCAGAAGACACCAAAAGTGTTGTCAAAGATTTGTGGTGGCATAACACCTTAATGTTGGAGCAATGATTAATTGTATTTCATACAGATGATCTCTGATTATATCTGATTATATATGGTTACAGCTGTGTTACAACTAAACTGAACTCTCCTGCTACGAACCTCATTTGCTTCACGAGTGGCCTGTCTCTGCCACACTGTCTGATGACTGATGGTCAGTTAGACAACACAAAAACAAACAAACACACACACACACACACACACACACACACACACACACAGGAATATCACAAGTAGTGCCCATCATGGCATTTAGTTAAGAAAAACAGGTAAAGAGAAACTGAAATGTATGTTTCAATTCTTTCTTCAAAGAAGACAGCCAGCAGTCCAACTATTGTAAACAGAGAGCACCAAAACCAGGATCTGATGGCAATGCTGACATGTTCATAACTTTGTGTTAGTAAAGGTGTGTGTGATCAGACTTTGTGTTTTTTCTGTCTTGTCTTTTGCACATCCAAAGACTAAAAGGGATACTGTCATAAATTCCACAAATTCTACATTACATGAAGTTACACAAAAAAAGGTGGATGTGGAGAGTGAGCGGAGAGAAGAAACAGCAATTTAGGGAGACAGAGAGAAAGGAAAGTGAGAAAAAACATGGTCCAGATCCTGTTGCATTTAAGCAAACAGAAACTCTCACAGAACTCACATTTTTTTGCTTCAGGCAACTCACGAAACTCCCTCTCAGCTTCCTCCTCACGGCAATGACGAAAGCATTTTTAAATAGTGGATGAAGGGAAGATTGGCTGCCTTGGCATAAATGATCCAGTGCATCCCACCTGATACTGCAATTGTAGCACAAAGAGATAACAGCATTATACAGTCTCACCATCCCCCGTCTCCTACCTCAAACTTAATAGCTGCAACCGTGTGTTTGCGCTACAATCCTAGATTCAATTGTAAATTTATGCTCATGTGATTTTTTTAAATTTTAATCTCATGTCATGCAACCTATAGCAAAGCCTGTATGAACTTTCAAAACACATGCTGTATGTGTTATATGTAAAACATTTAGATTTTATTTTACTAAATTGAAATGTGTCTCTGAATACCATTGTTTTGTTTTGATGACTTCCACTGTAAAATATTGGCTCAGCCAACATGCCACCCTGCCAAGATTATGATAAATGCATAAGATTAATAGCAAGGATACAGTAGGTGGCTAAGGGGGAATGCCTCAGGGTCATGTTTTGTACATTATATCTATTCGGTCCAGATAAAAGAAAGCATGCCGCAAAATATACTGTTTCTAGCACATCTGTGAGTTAACATTTTTTTTTTGTTTTTTTTACAATGAACAGGATCTGAAGTTTGCACGCCAGATAAGATTGATATAAGCATCTCCCAGACATACAGTGAGGAAAATAAGTATTTGAACACCCTTCTATTTTGCAAGTTCTCCCACTTAGAAATCATGGAGGGGTCTGAAATTGTCATCGTAGGTGCATGTCCACTGTGAGAGACAATCTAAAAAAAAAAATCCAGAAATCACAATATATGATTTCAATCAGGAGAGACTTCGTTGCAGATATGCAAACATTTATTACTAACAATTAACCAAACAAGTACACACAATTATTTGGAGATTAGACTCCATTGTAAAAGGGGATCTATACAATTAATGTTTAGGAAAACCAAACACATCCCCCAATGGAATCTAGACACTGGTGGTGGTGGTGAGAAAATCCGAGATATAAAATGGGCCGTCAGCTGGGAGAAGACCGATACACCGTCGACAATGCCTGGAGGTAGAAGGGGAGGAGGCGGGTCGCACTCTCGTCTGAAAATACAACTGACAGAAACGGGAGAGAGAAGATATTTAAAACAAGGTAGTCATGCTGTGATTGGATAGAACATACGTGCCTGATTCTAATTGGCATACAGAACCGAAACACCCACTGCCCAGCTGATCAGTTAAAGAGAATAGAGACAACGTATTAGAAGTCTACCTGACAGAATTTACGCTGAGCTACATTTCAATCAGGAGAGACTTCGTTGCAGATATGCAAACATTTATTACTAACAATTAACCAAACAAGTACACACAATTATTTGGAGATTAGACTCCATTGTAAAAGGGGATCTATACAATTAATGTTTAGGAAAACCAAACACATCCCCCAAAACTTGAAAAGAATTTAAGTAATTAAATGACAAGAATATAGCCTACATACCTTACAGCCGCCACAATCTGTATGGTAATAGAAACATGAATGTGTTAAATAATCAGTGAATAATCAGTGTAACAAAGACATTGAGCATTGACATTGAACAAACCCCCAAAAGACATAAGAATACGATGTTGCAAAAGAAAACCTCGGCAATACAGGCCGAACAAACAAAACTCGGCAATACAGGCCGGAACAAACAAAACTCGGCAATTCAGGCCGGAACAAACAAAACTCGGCAATTCAGGCCAGAACAAACAAAACTCGGCGATTCAGGCCGGAACAAAACAAAATCTCGGCAATTCAGGCCGGAACAAACAAAATATCAGCAATTCAGCTGAACATGCACTCTGCAATCCAGACAGGAACAACCACAGACCTCTGCAGTTACAACGGCACCTGTAATTACAAAACAAACACATATCAGCAATTCAGGCTGGAACAAACAAAACTTCTGCAGATCTAAAACAAAAATACATATCAGCAATTCAGCTGAACACGAAATCTCAGCAATCCAGGCAGGAACAACCACAGACCTCTGCAGTTACAAAGGCACCTGTAATTATATGGGCAATACACATCAGCAATTCAGGCTGAACATAACACAAAACATTGGGAATTCAGGCAGGAACAAACACAGAACCTGTAGTTATGATAGATGCAAAAATAAAATCTAAATTGATGAAAACAGTTATAACAATACATCAGTACCATTGAGAACACCACCCATCCAATACACCACCACCAGTTATATGCAATCTTACCACAATCAAGGTTTAAGAGATCTCTGGTTATTGATGATGTCTTCTACATCAGAGCAAATATATGAAGAGTACACAGGAAGCCCACAGTCCAAGTTGTTGTAGAGAAGTACTGTAGACCCCTCGACTAGCAGCAGTAGTAGCAGCCCCTATTCCAAATGAATGACTCGTAAAACGCTTTGGTGAAATGTTAGCTTTGATAATGACTAGTACCAAATGCTGTTTAAACCAACATTTTGACATAGGGAAATCTCCAGGAAAACAAATAAGGGTGACAGGGTACTACTCTGTAAGATAGATACTCAATCATATCTTTAAATGGCAAAACTGTGTGTCAGTGCGGGCAACAATGATTGAACTAGCGCATCCACATTAAGAAGGCTGAACACAAACCCAAACCTCGGCAATTCAGGCCGGAACACACAGAACCTCTGCAGACTTTATACTTTAATACTTAAAGTACATTAGAACCGGGTACTGTTACTGAAGGGTTAACATAGTACTTTTACTAAAATAAATATATGCCTGGTTATTTTACTGAGATGCAGTACTACAACCACCACTGTTAAGAGATCAATACACCA
Organism: Sander lucioperca; assembly: GCF_008315115.2. Classification (NCBI taxonomy): domain Eukaryota; kingdom Metazoa; phylum Chordata; class Actinopteri; order Perciformes; family Percidae; genus Sander; species Sander lucioperca. Next base: position 14,088,440 of record NC_050173.1, on the reverse strand, counting down.
CAACCAGTTATATGCACGCTTACCTGGATTATGCCAAAAAGATCACTGGGTTGCAAAGACGTTACGAATGTAAGGGGAATAAACAGAGGAAGACCATATGCCGGGTTGTTGCAGGGACATACATGAAATGCCTAGATTTCCCACATTAGTAGCTGCCCCTATTCTGAATGAATGACCCGACTAAACTGAGTAAAGAAAACTAAATGATGGCTAAACCGAAATACACCCGGAAAACCTCTAGTATGAGCATAAGCAATGAGTAGTTAATCTTAGATAAAAACAATGAAAAGAAGCAGTGTCTGAGACTTAGAAGGTTAGTGTTGTAAGGAGTACAACTAATGAGGTCAAATGTCATGAGTTAGCTGCGTACAAGATCAGTGATAACGTCACTTAATGCACTGCATAAATGAAGAGTTACAATAGAGAATTTACCCATCCTGCGAGAAAAACAGGTTAAACATGCTGCAATAAGAGGCTATTTAAACGTGCATAATATGAAGTATAGCTGGCCGTGCTGCAACGATATCGTGTAAAACATGCTCATAATGAGACATAGATATGAGGAGATCTATAGGGTGTAGCTATATAAGAATCCCATTGCAAAGGTGAATTATGTTTTAAACATATTGCAGAGATGAACTGTAAAACTAGCTGCTAAAATTCAATCAGTAACATAAGACAATAACGACTGCCTTTTGCCCAGTAAGATGGACTACCACCACCATACTTAGGATAGGGATTCCCCCAAAACTTAGCTCAGCAAAAGAAAACAAGTGCCACACATGTATTATTAATACAGCGCCTTAATAATACCCAGATACCAACTGACCTAGCGTGGTTAAGACAGAGAAGCCAACCGCACGATGACGATTATGCGAAACAAATGATTACCAACCACAACAAAAATGTATTGTTCTTGACATGCCCAAAATATTTCATAAGTGATAGAAAGTGTCTGGGTAATACACAAAATACTTACCTTCAGAGGGCATCGCAGAATCTAGGTACAAAGTAACAAAGTCAGACATAAGATACCACAAGAAGGATCCATGAAATAGGAGGATGCGATGACCATAATGCTGACACGCGATCCATATGCACCATGCTGAGTTTGCGTGCCCATGAATAAGACAACGTACTTTAATGATGCAAGACTAACCACCGACCAGCCATAACCGAAAGTGAATACACGTAGTGATTAGAAACCTGGGCTGCCACCGGTTCCAACACATCTACCGGGAATCAGTCAGAATCTGATTTGCAGGACTCACACCAATCTACTACTAACACAGGAAGCTTAGTGGAAATGAACAACACATCTTGTAAATAGATAAAATAAAACGTAAACACCAAGAGGCCCCACAGATATGAGATGAAAATAAAAGTAGGCTAAATAGCTGATGCGAGCAATGCAGCTTGTTAGATAGTTTGTACAATATAAATATTATGCTGAGAACACTTGCTTTGAAAGACCATATATGAAACAATGAGTGTGAGCTACCCACCATGAGTGAGCATAACGCACAAAACGTTAGTAAGCAGGCAACAACGGCAATGAGTATATTTATGTACAAATGCAGAATATAAGTGCCTTATGCATTTTGCTGACGTCAGCATGACTACTGACAATTATCACGACAGCTCCGAAGACAAACCTTAACGTGTCATTCCCTAACGAGAAAGAATCTTACACCTGCCCAAGTATTAACCAGTACTTAAGCCCAGAAACATCACGAATATGGGACCACACACTTATGTACCTCCATGTACTACCCATTATATGCTACCAAGTACTCACCCCCCGTAGCATCCAGTGACTGCCATATGACGTCACTTGACACCAATAACTTACATCCGAAGCGTTAAAGACGTAATTCGTACATTTAACTAAAGAAACACAACAATGTATAAATGCTCCATAGCTTGTATGTCACGGTGTGCACCATAAGACGTTTATAGTTAAAAACAAAAAAGCTACCGTTACTTGCAAGATAATAACTAATGTTAACTAGCATTCCAGTTAGCAACAATTACCCCTTGCCTACATTATTCCTTGCACATAACTCAATCTCACTCTGCAAGATTGACACGATGGAGTTTACTCATGCACAACCATCAGAAGATTACAACTTTGGACAGGCTCTTCATACCACAACTACGTAGGTAAACTCAGTTTGCAGCTGCGCAGTACCGCTCAGCCCTAACATACTTCAGTGTCACCATCCAGCTAATGCATCCATGTCCAGAGCAACACCTGTTGAAAAACTGAATCCACCGTAAATGCGCATGTAAACGCGCACGTACTTTACTTTAGAACGTCAGCTGCAATGACAGCACACTAACAAAATGTCGGAAAACTAAAAAGCAGCCAGCCTAGAGAGCCCATAGAGAAAAGACGTGCCAGTCTAAGTACACAATTAACCTTGCTGCATGTATAGAAGTAAAACGACGTCCCCGGCTGTCTCTATCATAGAATTTACGGTAAATAGGCCCCAGAGATGCAGAGGAATCTGCGGTAGAAGCCAGAGTTTAGACAGAGCCCGGAACTCCAGGCCACAGCAACGTGATCCGCATTACTGGTGGGCGGCAAACATGAATGAACAAAATATGCCCGATGAGATAACTTAACTACGAAGGGTTGGAATATTCATCTGAGTTGACATGCCGGTTCCTCTGCCGTAATGAACCTGACCAAAACACGTACAACGCCACGGCTGAGAGTCGCGGCTGGAGGCCAGCTGCAGATCAGAGCGGGCCGTGCGGCGAGTCGGGAGCTACAAACAAGGCAAAATCTCCGGGACTGCAGTCGTGTGAAAGTACTTCTGGAGTGATTTCTGCCTGCCAGGATGCTACTGTTTGCACCCGCGTGCATGCGCCATGCTACGGAAAACAGCTTGCAAGACAAGTGCGAGAGAGAAATCCTCTCAAATGATTGAAAAATGAAAAAAAATCATTTGCTACCACACGAGACACGCCGGAAAAGGTGAATTGAAATGTGCTCTTAACCTGAAATGACACACAACCACGAACCAGACGCAACATAGAAAACCACTAATGCCATAAGCCAACAACTACTAGTCGCACTCGCACTCTCGTCTGAAAATACAACTGACAGAAACGGGAGAGAGAAGATATTTAAAACAAGGTAGTCATGCTGTGATTGGATAGAACATACGTGCCTGATTCTAATTGGCATACAGAACCGAAACACCCACTGCCCAGCTGATCAGTTAAAGAGAATAGAGACAACGTATTAGAAGTCTACCTGACAGAATTTACGCTGAGCTACATTTTTTAACTATTTATTTGTATGATACAGCTGCAAATAAGTATTTGAACACCTGAGAAAAATCAATGTTAAAATTTGGTACAGTAGCCTTTGTTTGCAATTACAGAGGTCAAACGTTTCCTGTAGTTTTTCACCAGGTTTGCACACACTGCAGGAGGGATTTTGGCCCACTCCTCCACACAGATCTTCTCTAGATCAGTCAGGTTTCTGGGCTGTCGCTGAGAAACACGGAGTTGGAGCTCCCTCCAAAGATTCTCTATTGGGTTCAGGTCTGGAGACTGGCTAGGCCACGCCAGAACCTTGATATGCTTCTTACAGAGCCACTCCTTGGTTATCCTGGCTGTGTGCTTCGGGTCATTGTCATGTTGGAAGACCCAGCCTCGACCCATCTTCAATGCTCTAACTGAGGGAAGGAGGTTGTTCCCCAAAATCTCGCAATACATGGCCCCGGTCATCCTCTCCTTAATACAGTGCAGTCGCCCTGTCCCATGTGCAGAAAAACACCCCCAAAGCATGATGCTACCACCCCCATGCTTCACAGTAGGGATGGTGTTCTTGGGATGGTACTCATTCTTCTTCCTCCAAACACGGTTAGTGGAATTATGACCAAAAAGTTCTATTTTGGTCTCATCTGACCACATGACTTTCTCCCATGACTCCTCTGGATCATCCAAATGGTCATTGGTGAACTTAAGACGGGCCTTGACGTGCTGGTTTAAGCAGGGGAACCTTCCGTGCCATGCATGATTTCAAACCATGACGTCTTAGTGTATTACCAACAGTAACCTTGGAAACGGTGGTCCCAGCTCTTTTCAGGTTATTGACCCGCTCCTCCCGTTTAGTTCTGGGCTGATTTCTCACCTTTCTTAGGATCATTGAGACCCCACGAGGTGAGATCTTGCATGGAGCCCTAGTCCGAGGGAGATTGACAGTCATGTTTAGCTTCTTCCATTTTCTAATGATTGCTCCAACAGTGGACCTTTTTCACCAAGCTGCTTGGCAATTTCCCCGTAGCCCTTTCCAGCCTTGTGGAGGTGTACAATTTAGTCTCTAGTGTCTTTGGACAGCTCTTTGGTCTTGGCCATGTTAGTAGTTGGATTCTTACTGATTGTATGGCGTGGACAGGTGTCTTTATGCAGCTAACGACCTCAAACAGGTGCATCTAATTTAGGATAATAAATGGAGTGGAGGTGGACATTTTAAAGGCAGACTAACAGGTCTTTGAGGGTCAGAATTCTAGCTGATAGACAGGTGTTCAAATACTTATTTGCAGCTGTATCATACAAATAAATAGTTAAAAAATCATATATTGTGATTTCTGGATTTTTTTTTAGATTATGTCTCTCACAGTGGACATGCACCTACGATGACAATTTCAGACCCTCCATGATTTCTAAGTGGGAGAACTTGCAAAATAGCAGGGTGTTCAAATACTTATTTTCCTCACTGTATATTCATATGCAGTGGCTTTTTTGTAAAGAAGGAAGAGGCACACATGCAGCAAGGTCAAACAAAATATGTGAAAATATGTCTCTGAATGCACCCACTGGTGAGAAAACATCTGTCACCTCATAACACAAACAGGCAAGGCGCAAGCACACACACTCTTTCGCAGGTCTGCGTTCCACCTGCAGCAGCTTAAATTTGTTAGCACACTCTCACTGTAGAGTGCACAGCATAGCAAGCGCTCGTCCCATGGGTCGGACAGGAAGGTTAAACAGGCAGAGAGGAAGAGGAGAGGACGGAGGTCACTTCAGCTTATCTTCTTTTCTGTCATTCTGTCTGCTGCCCCTCAGGCTTAACAAGAGAGCACACACAAACACATGCACACACTTCAGGCCATGCTGAGCACCCATGAGGACACTCTGTAAATTGGTGTGGGGGACTTATCTCATACTGCTTGCCCCAAAACTAGGAGGAAAAGCTGTTCTTCCATACAATTAGCAACCATTCTGCATGTTTGTTTTTCTGCTTTCAGTCTTTCACTGCACTGTGTCTATTAATTGCTGTAGATCCGCTCTCTGTTTATCTGTATCTCTCTGAAATCCTATTTACATGGTATTTACAAGTTTTACATGGGTTAAGTTTGTAGGTGATTTGACATTGCTGTGGAGATTGTCTGTGTCAGTGATTTCAATCCCAGGTAAATTTGGCATGGGACCACATGCAAACAAACTGCCAATGGTATGTGAAGCATGATTTCTACTTTGGCACCTAGGAATATGTTCAATTATGTCAAGAAAGTGAAGCTACAATAAGAAATAGAGCTTCCCTACTCAAATGTCCACCTCTATCACATTTCCAACGTCTTCTGTAAGCATTTCAAAGGTGGAGCATATATAATAAGAACTTTTTTGAACTTGTCCATAACATCTTGTGATGAGTCAGTGTTGGATAAGCGCAACTGTTTCAGATTTGGAAGTGGTTCAAGAGTCCATTTTTCAGGCAGTCACTGTGGAATTACTCGGTCTACATCAGAATCTTAATATTCTCATCAGCTTAAACAAACCAAAATGGGGAAACTGTGTTTACGAATCTCTACTCTTTTCTCTTTCTTCCCTTCTTTTTGTTATCTCTGCTTTTTTTTCTGTGATATGTCTCTCTCTTGTCCTCTCTTACCTGCAGCATTAGTAGGACAGGTGTTAATGTGAATTTCCTGAGTGATATAATCTCCTCTTTACATAATCTCACAGAGGAACGGACACTGACAGACACACCATGATGGCTGCCCCACTCTGCTGCTTTGCTGCCTCTGTTTGCTGTTTAAAGCAGCAGGTACATGGAGTTTGGAGCCATAAATTTAAAGATGATATTATACAGGCAAGCAGGTAGTCCGGAACAGTTGGTGACATTTCTTAGTATTTGCTTTGTTTCAGATGCGTTTAAAAAAAAAAAACATAACACACCGATTACTAACAAAGCTGGTATTTTTGTGTGAGTCATCACGAGTCATGTGATCGGAACTTAATTTCCATCACACTAGTTTTTTTTCAACCCGGTCTCACGTCAGTTCATGAAATAGTCACGTTATTTTGATTTATTGATTCGTGTACAAGTCACAATTTTCTCGTTTATTTCGTGTACAGGTCACGATTTTCAAACGTGACCATTTCACGAACTGCCATGACACTGGGCTGCTCCGGGTGACGCAACAACTTGGAAATGAAACGCCACACGCCGGCCACAACAACGGGACGGTTGAGGTTAGGAAAAGAAGAACGGGGAGAGGAACCGTCACACGCAGGAGACGCCAACAACAACGGGTCGGTTGTGGTTAGGAAGAGAATAGGAACTGCAACATGCGGGACGCGATCCCCGGTCTCCAGGGTGAAAGTCCTGTGTTGTTTGACCCATCCACCACCCCGACCAACCTCCCTGTGCGGATTTTCGCCTTATCAATACTACTCGCTACCGTAATCGTTCTGTGATCACGAAATATGCTTCACATTGAAATACATTACTTTAAAATTCGTGCTCACCACATGAAAATAACGACATTAACGTGTTCAGTACACAAATCAGTAGATTCAATAACGTGACCATTTCACAAACTGCCATGAGACTGGGCTGTTTTTTTTCACAGCAATTTCAATACAAGCTTCTTCTTGGAATTTGTGTAATAGTGTGTTGTGAAAAAAAGCTTACAAATATACCAGCAACCTTTGATTCAGCAAAGGGGAATTACTAGGTCACTGAATCTCAGCAGGCTTGTTTAAAAGTGAAAAGGTTTAGACTGCAGGAAAGAAAAAACAGTAGGAGGTGACTTTTGGGTAAAGCAAAGGGGTTCTTTTAGCATCAGATTTTATTCAGCTAATATCAGTATTTGTAAAAAAACAAACAAAAAAATCATTTTTATCATTTGGTTGTTTAGCCTGTGGTTCATGGACTCCGCCCACTAATGTTTCACTCAGCCAATCAGATTATTTCAGCATTTCTGCCCTCAGAGCAGCTCTGTGCTCAAGCCTTTTTATGTAACTACAAACATGAATTGTATCAGAGAGTGATGAGCAAAATCCATAAACAAGTTTCCCCTACTGCACCAGTCCATTCAAGAGCTGTCTTGTCTGTTAGTCTCGCAGTAATCCTCCAGCACAAGCTTACAAGAGTTCCAAAATCCAACAGAGTGTAAAAAAAACAAAGAGTATTCCACATTAAACACTGTGCCTGTATGTGAGTTTCCTGTCATGCTGTCGGATGGGTGCTTTCACAAGGCAAACATGTAAGATAATCAGATTATATATGAAATAAAGAAATCCACTTAGGATTTAACTAACTTCCACAAATAGATCACACTATACAACTACATGTTCAGCACTAGTGTTTTTAAGACACCTGAAACCTGATGCTCAACACATTTGCATACATTTTCAGGACAAAGCATCATAAGTTGTCACATTTCCGTGATATAAAATCATCTTTAAAAGGCACTTATTATGCTCATTTTCAGGTTGATACTTTACATATTTTGGGTTTCCACTCAAACATGTGTATGCTTCAGTGTTTTAAAAAACATTTTATTTTCTCATACTGCATTTGTCTGAGATGCTCCATTGTATCTCCTGCCTCTTCAAGCCCCCCTCCTGAAGAAGCCAAGTCTGCTCTGATTGGTCAGCGTTCATAAGTCTTCAGCCTGTGCTCTCGTTGTCTCTGGTGTATAGTGGCACTTTCTACCGTAAGAAGACTACACAAATGGAAATGTTCAGCGGTTATGTGATCCATGTGAACATCTAGAGCCAAAAATTATAGCTTGTCTTGGTGTTAGCATGTAGCTACATGTAGCAGTGTTTGAAATGTAAACAATGCAGTAATGTGCCTGAAGCGGATGACCTTATAAAGAAATTTTGCACAAACTGATGTCAGTTCGAGCTGAGAGTAGGAGAAACTGTTGAAATCAGAGCTGTCTAAAATCTGAGGTTTTTGCTCACAGGGATTACTTTTACATTTGTTTATTTCATTAATAAAGCTTTGGCCATGTTAATATGAACATTCAACATTGTAACATTGTATACATTACATAAAAAGGAAAAGCATAGTAGGGCCCATTTAAGTGATGATTTAGTATTTCTTAGATGAGTAAGATGTTTTATGGTGAGTATGTATTAAAAAGCTAGCAGGTGCTGGTGATCTCGTGCAATAGTTTGTACATTTAAGTAACAAGGAAAAAAAATAAATAAAAAAACAATAAAATCACCAATTTATGCCAATCTAACCTGACGTACACGCACATCAATTTAATAATTTAACAACAATGCCTGAAAATGGGATGTATGGAGATTCTGTGGCTTTCCAGTAACTAGCCTGGCTTCTGCTGCTGTTGTTTATCTGATAATTCAGGTAAGTCCAGCTTTGCTTCCCTGATCATTCTCATACATTCATTTCTCAGCAGCCTGAAGCTCTGCCAACAGTCTGGGCAGCCAGCGGCTCTGGAGCTTGCCCCACAATTTGCCTGTACTTTGAATAACTACCAATAACTCAGGAAAAAACCAAGGATTTTACTTCTCCATAGTTCTGAATGTCTTATACAGTAAGGACAGTCTGTTGACAGTGTGTTCTTTTGCAGACTTTGCATCAGAATGCATGCTTTGTATTTTGGGGAAAATATTATTATAGATATAGATTATTGGAGTTAGAATAAACACCAGAGTAGATAACACACGACCAATATCATTTTCGATCAAGTATTTGTATTTGAATTTCCAAAGATCAAATTGAATTTGCAATATACAGTCTATGTTGTGAGATTGCTGTATTTGTCTCCGACAAACTAAAATGCACAGATCCGTGGTGTGATTTCCAATGAAATGTGTAGGACCCCCAACTCGATTGGCTGTGAACATTCAGTATTCCCCACACTGCAAAATAAGCTAGTGTACCAAACATCAGTCCCAACAGTCATTAAAGAATCAGCCCAACTGGGAAGAAAAGTTTGAAACTCAAACAGGGTTAACTGAAATACCTGTACAGTTTCATTTTAACATCAACACAACTCACCTCAATGTAGTACCTTAAAGGTGCTCTAAGTGATGTCACACATTTTTTAGCCTACAACATTTTTTGTCACATACAGCAAACATCTCCTCACTATCCGCTAGCTGCCTGTCCCATGAACACACAAATCGTGGTCTCTGTAGACAGCCCAGGCTCCACAAACACCAACAAAAACAAACTGCGCCAACCTACACCAGGAAACATAACAAACAGTGTTCCAGCCAATAACCGACAAGAAGGATTTGGGGGTGGGGGTTGGTGCGCGGAAGGGAGAGGGAGGGGACGGGATGAGGAGGTAGCCTCCGTTTTGTTTGACAATACTTCGAACGTCAACAAGAAGTGACGTCACCCAACATTGCTTAGAGCACCTTTAATGTAGTAAAGTAATGATGTTTGCCTCATTGTCAAAAAGTCTGTTTCACCATCACACTCCCATAAGCCTGCATTTATTTACAATGCGTGCATCACATCAAATCTACAGTCCTGTATTGGAAAACACTAAGATAAATATGATCAGGCTATTCCTTAAAACAAAAATAACTTTTGCCTTTGCGAAAATGCCTCTGCAGTTTCTTTCAGAGGGAGTTCCATTACATACATGACATTAAAAAACAAAAACAAGCCATATCAGAAGATTATATATCTTTATTAACCTACAGTGACAACTTCTAAACAACTTCTTTCATCATGCCTTATTATGCATTAGCTTTTTTTCTTATTTGTCATGTTGAATCATATATGCTTATGTGAAATTTGCCTCAAAAGGCCTTTCTGGGGAAGTACAGTACTTTAAGACTGTATACATATTACTGAACTTTGTTACATGTGGGTTGAAGGGTCAAAGCTTTTTATTATCTGTCTTGCAGTTTGCCTACAGAGCATGGGGGTCAGATCTGACTGGTATGATTCCATAAGCTTTGCCTCTAGCCAAACTATGCACAATTAATCTTCAGTGAAATTAATGCTTATTTTCAAATCTAATTTGAATTGATTAGATCATTTAATATCGATATTTTACAGCTGTCAAAATAGATGTCGCTCAGTAGAAAATATGTACACATGACTTTTTGAGTGACGCTGGTTCACTTGAGACTTTTATTACATTTGACATTATATATATTTGCTTCAAGTTGCCGATTTGTCATCAGTTGTCAGTAACATAATTACTGGAATGCATCAGTCATAGCAGCCATCATGTATGACTGCATAGTTGACGTGATGTTAATCTTCATGATTACCAGCCTCTAGTACTGCCCATTCTCCTACACACACACACACACCCCCACACACACACACACACACACACACCCACCCACACACACACACACACACACACACACACACACACACACACACACACACACACACACACACACAGAGACTGTTTTCTATTGATTGCAATGCTCGTGCCTGTGGGGACCATGATCCGTTCCCAACGGAAAAACCGGTCCCCATGGGGTGAATGATATGTCAGGTCATGGATCCCACCAGGATACACACACACACACACACACACACACACACACACACACACACACAAACACACACTACATCAATCAAGTCAGCTACATCATACAAATTCAAGTTCACACAGAAATGACAAAAGGCGACTTGCTCACCACATCTGCTTCACTCATAACCAGTGACACACACACACACCAACCCTACACAAACATACACACACAGACACACACTGTTATAATTCATAGCTGTCACTCAGCTGTGACATCCTTGGCATGGTGTGGCGGCATATTATAAATGTTAATTCTTACAAAAAGGTCCAATCTTTAATTTAAGAGGAACCATTAAAAGGTCTAATTTTGTTTGGGTACTATACATCCCATCTCCCATCTATTGAAATCTCACTCAGCTTTATTAACACTATTACTATGCCCACACACTAATTATTTATGTGATCCAACCCGCATTTTTATTCTGACCTATCAAACAGTACTAGGAATTATCTCTGGCACCCACTCTGCTATAATAAGCTGGAGAGAAGCAGTTCATAGCAGTTTATTTTTCAACTCTGATGTTTATGGTGTCACTGAAATGCTTTGGGGCTTAATATGCATTATTGCTTTGAGCAGGGACAAACAATTTCAGACCATATCAGACTTCAAAACCTTTGCCTTGTTTCTAATCATCAGATCATCTAACCACTTCCAAAATGTCACTTTAATTATTTACAAATACAGGACATAGTTATACCATCTGCTTCGTTGAATAAATAAAAAAATCCACTCAAATAATTTCAACAATACAGCTTGTTTTAAATGGAATAATATACATCCTAACTGTATTATTCCAACAGTCCAATTATTCTCAATACTTTGTGAATTAAAAATCAATACTGAGACCAGCAGTGACATAGACTCAAATGCATTTAGTTCAAAGGTTTATCATCTCATCATGCGTTTGGTTGTGTGCGCATGTATGTGTGTGTTTGTGTGTTTGGATATCTGTCTGTCCGCAGCTAATCTTGCATACTACTGGACCCATCAGCCAGATATTATCGGTGCACATTTATGACTCTATGCTCAAGGATGTCATGTTGATGCGGTTCTCTATTGACTGTTTTAAACTGTCATTGATTGCTGACCATGGATGTATTCTTCTCACTCCTCATAACTCGGCAAACTCGTAATTCGGCAAACACATGATCAACCTAAGAGCACATGATCACTCTCCGCCTGAACTGTTACTTATGTGCCAGCGGGGGTGCTATTTTACCTAAACACAAATATCACATAAGCAAATGGGGAACAGAAGCCTGAGTACTAATGAACTATGTTGTGCGTATGCATGGTCAGAATGTTTGCGGGTGTAGGACTAAGAAAACAGTCCCATGCTGGGCTCTACCAAAGGGACAATTGAGTGAGATTCAGCTCTTCTGTTTTTGGGAGGGGAGAGGGAGACACACCTGCACTCTACTGAGTGCACTTTTGTCATATGAGGGCAATTTGGCTTGCAGGCAGGATTTACAAAAAATACAACACACGACCACATTAGATATCACATAAGGGCACAAATCGATGAAGAGCAAACAGGGAATTTTCAAAAGTCTATCTGCGTCTACCCAGAGAGCAATTAGCTTCTTAGACATTCTGCAGAGGAAGTAAGATTATTTTATTCCTTTTGTTTCAGTGTCAGAATTACCTCCATTATACTTCTCATCTTTTGGCAAACACTGTGTCCTCAGGGTGAATGGTGTTTGTCTACCTGGAGTCAAACATAAACATACAATCAGAAACATTAAACAGGAAAAGAGATGCACAAACAAAAAACCAGCAGAAACATGCATCAATAAATTGTCTTCTTCAGATCATATTCTTCAGAGTGAATTTTCTCTGTTGCCATCAAGACGTTATATTTTACCTGCCTTTAAAACAAATCTTAATTCTTTTATCCCTTCTGCAATTCGACTTTTGAATGCGTAACTACTATCAAGGGTGTAGGCCTATATGTTGGCTTGTGCTGTATCCATGTGTGTGTTGTCTATAGTTGCTCCTGACTAATTGCCCCTTGTGGGATTAATAAAGTTGTTGAATCGAATTGAATAAAGAAAATGTGAACAGTATCAAACATGTGAACACCGCCAGGCTCAAGGTCTTCCTTTGAAAATCGAGATATAAGACGAATTGCATCACACATACACACAAATAACACAACCACAGATACATGTGCAAATAGAAATGTGTATGTGCACATGCTGATGCCACCCCACATGCATATCCACTGCCAAGCACACATGCACATAAACAAGCTACAGTGGTTTTGTGAATCTCATCTTCTCACTTCATAAATTTCTTTCTGTGAAGAAGTTCTAAGAGCCGTCCCCAATAAAAGTCAATGATTCATGAGAGGGGTCAAGTAAATCCCACAGAGGCGAGCCAGGTAGCCTGTAAAACTGCAATACACATTCTCATTTTCTTTTCCCGCTCCAGACCTCCCTAAAGTCAGTGGCTCCACCTACTCCCAAGATCATTACTTTCATGCCATTCTCTTCACCTGTTTTTCCTCCATCTTGGTTCCTTTCCTTTGTCTATAGCCTTCATCAAGTGCCAGACAAAAAATAATATAATTGCACACCCTGATATCACATTTTTGACATCTTAAGAGGTAATATACTGTAAACCGTGGCTGCAAATGATGGCTAAATAAGGCCACAACCCAAAGATATTCACTTAATAAAAATTATAAACGTACAAAATGTTCATTTTAAAAGCAGCTCCTTTTTAATTCAACTCTCACATCTCACCATGTCTTTTTGCTTTTCCTTCCTCATTCCTGTTATCATGCAATAGAGCAGGAAAACAATTTAGTCTCCTGACCCAGCAAGTAAAACCATTTAAAATGTATTATTTTAACCTCATATGTTAACCACCCTTCCTTCAATCCCTTCTTTCCCTTCCTCCACCCCACTTACCCCCCTCAATTCATCTCTAATTCTCAGCAAATAGGCTGTTTAAAATTATTATTGTGCAAGGTCTTTATTTTACCCTCTGGTCCATCTCTTTCTATATTATCTTCCCATTCTTCTGTTCCACCATCTCCCCCGTTACTTGACTCTAACACCTTTTCTCTGCCAGCAACAATCAGGTCGAACTCATGAGAAGATGAGTGAAGCCTTTTAAATTTTAACATTATCCCTTTACTCCTCTGTTCTCTCCCAGATGTGTCTCAGTTTGTCATGTTGACTGTTTTCCCTTTTTGCTTTCTTTATCTCCTCCACACAGTCTGTATTTTGCTCCTCCTCTGTTTTATCATGTGTATGCATAAATAAAATAACCTTAAATCTGCCTCCCTCCTTGTCTGTTGCCATTAGCCTCCTCCTCCCCTTCAGTCCTCACATCCAATCTCTGTCACCATCTTCACACACAGTAACAGCTAAAGAAATGCAATGCTAGTTTTCCTCAGTGAATGTTTGTGTGCAAATGTAAATGTATTAATAATTCAAACATCTCTATTTTTACAGTCACATGAGGAAATGAGTATTGCCTTCACAGCACACTACACACTACTTTACAGTATGTAACAAAGAACAAAAAGCATTCCCATATAATACTTACTTTAATATATATAATCAAATAGTTTTAATAATAACAATGAGTGAAATGACATAGTCATCACTCTCAAAGCGTCGTTTTCAGACGCAGCAGGAAGCTGTTTTCACCAAAATTGCTCTTACAAGAGTGTATAGCTAGCAGCTCTGTGAGACAGTACTCAGGCACAGTGGTGCTTTGAGCAAAATGCTAACATCAGCATGTTGATGTGCCTACAATCAGGGGTTAAAGTGGGCCGGAACTGTGTTGAATCTGATTGGCAGTTTAATACATCATTGGCCAACCTGAACCCAGCCAGGCAAAACAAACAACTTTTTTAAATGCCGAAATAATATCAAATATCCATTCCAGTGGTTCCCTTATATTCAATCTGCCAATGGGCACCACTCTAAGTCAATTCATTTCCAAATTCAAATTCAAATTCAAATCACAACAGGAGTTGTCTTAGGACACTTTACAGATATAGTAGGTCTAGAGACATCATTTACAAAGACCCAACATTTTCTCACGAGCAAGCATTTGGTGTGACAGTGGCGGGAAAAAACTTTTTTACAGGCAGTAACCACAGACAGACCCAGGTTCTAGGTGGGTAGCCATCTGCTCTGGGACACAGAGACACAGAGATATTGATACAGATATACTGAAATATGATTCATAGTGATTATAGCAGCTGGCATGAAGCGCCGTGGCAATTATATCAATGAACGAGGCATCTGTCTTCGGTAAGTTCACATGTCAGTGACAACAGCAGGACAGTCTGCAGCACACTATGCCAACATTAAGTTCCAATGCCAGAAATGTCGGGCTGTGTGTTAGGGTGAAAAGTAAAGGGGTACTTCAGTAACTTGATGTAGAGCACCCACCTGACCTTTGAGTCCTATCTCAGACCTATAATTAATGTTGGATTTTTAACCTTAACTGTGCTTTATTTCCAAAACCATAACAAAGCATTTTAAAAGCCTAACTTCAATGGAATTATGGTATTGAATACAAAAAAGAAAATAATCATTAAATATAATCAGAGATTTTGCAAAGGTACCCAACACCAATTTTTCCGTTTGTTATGTAGGTTGTATGAACCATAAAGCTCATCATCGTTTTAAAGAGCACACTCATGGCCAGAGAAGACAGAGAAGGAGAAGCCACAAAAAAGAACTCAATTGATTAGGGTGCCTTAATCACTGACAATTGTCCATGTGGGTAGCTGTTGTGGTGTGCAGAAAATTGACAAAATGCCAACAGCAGACTAGAGGTCACAGACATATCACATCAAGTAGGTAATGGCAGGAGACACTGGTCCTATTGACCCTAAGAACCATTGCAATCATAAGTTTGCTCTTTTTGTTAATCAAGATCTCAGAAATTGAGGGACTTATTTAAGTAGTTCAGTGCTAGTCGATTAGACTGAATAAATTGGCACTGCATAATTTTGCAGAATTAGTCACCAAATTGTCACATTTACTCTCCTATCTTTCTCCGTCTTTTCTCTCCCTTGGTCTGCTCCCTCCCATAGGAATACATCCATTTAAACTTTTATCAGCATTTACTCCCCTTTTACCTCCTCTCCATCTTTCCTCCCATTAATAATCAGTTTATAGTTTCAGCTGATGGTGTAAGGCTGTTTAATGTTTCATCACTACTCGTATTGACTGCCTTAACACCCCATCCTCCCTCCATCCACGTCTCTAGTTCAATGTTCTAGTATATTCATTGGAGTTCCCCTTATTTCTACCACCTGCATCTCTTCACTTCCCACTCAATATTCATTCATCTTTCCGTTTTCGCGGGAGTTTAAACTGTTGAGCAGATGGATGGAATAGGGCTGTTAAATTTTTTATCACAGTGCCCTTCCTTCCCTACTTTCATCTCCTCCTTTATTGCCCTGCCTCCATCACCCTTCAGCATGCTACCCCTCACAGATGCACACATACAGAGCAGGATAATTAGCTTCAACTCTTGGAGTAGTAATCATTGAAAAAGATAAGATTTTATTATCACTTTCTGTTTTTTTTCCACCCTTTTGTAACCATCCCATCCTTTAATGACTATCCTCAAAATCCTTTCCTCCCTGCTCTCTGTCCTCTTTGTTTGAATTTGATTGGACCACAATTACCTTCGGCCCACTGCTTCCCTCTCCTCTCTTTTTCCACTATTCCTCCTCCTCCCAAATAGTGCCGAACAATCAGTTTAGAGCCTTGGTGATCAGTGGAACAGTTTAGGTTTTATTGTCCATTGGAATGAATCTGGTCGATACGGCTCGGCGTGGTGATGAAGCTGATAGCTGTGAGTCAGGGCTGAGTCCAAATCAATAAATATCTAAACTGTATTATGCCTATAAAATGCGTGCATAGACACAGAGGTGGATTCACACCCGACCTTGCTAAAAAAAATAAAAATAATAATAATAATAATAATTGTGCACACACAAACAGTGAACTTCATTCTCACTTCCACCCAAAGAGAAGACGGATGCACACACACACACACACACAAAGATATCAACAAAAATGGACAGTTATGGACACACATACATACACACAAATCTATAGCTGAATAGAGACATTGTCTGTTGTCAGGCCGCCTCCCAGATGTTTGTGTGTGTGTGTGTGTGTGTGTGTGTGCTTGTATGAACAAGTTTAACCATTTTCAATTGGAGAAGATTTTAGGATTCAGCAAGAGAGTACAACTGCTGGGTGAAAAAGGACTGTGGCGGGAAAGGTAAAGGAGGGCAGAGGAGGTGTCGGATGGAGTGCAGGGGTTACAACACTAGGAGAAAGTTGGATCAAAGTTTCTTCTTAAACAAGGCTGGTTCCGCTGGCAGTGCCACAATACTTCCTTTCCACTCTGGGAACAATTACCCCTCAGTCGGGCTTTCTATCTTAATCTATTTGTTACAGTTTTTCAGGGATTCTCTCTTTTCGTCTGTCTCTCTTCTTCTTACCTGTCTAACCATCTCCGCCGGTCTCTTTTTTTCCCCCTAATTGTAGCTTTGTTGGCTTTTGTAAATCTCCCTCACCCTGTGTTTTTGTCTGGCCGCATAACAGCCCCTCTGTGTCTGGCCGACTGCTCGGTATTCACTGCAACACATACTTTTCAACGTGATGAGTGTTGCTGAATATAATGCATTCACTTACTGAAGAATGCTGTTTACTTGTGCTGTTTGAACCTCAGAGTGTGTGTGTGTGTGTGTGTGTGTGTGTGTGTGTGTGTGTGTGTGTGTGTGTCTTCACGTGCATGTTTTTACAGTGCGTTGAGTGATGTACTGCATGGAGTCAGAGAGATGCATGACCAGACACTTCTGTTATGACAGCTAGCAATGAAAAAACACTTCTCGGCTTGCACCCTCTATTGACATTCCCTTCTTTTGCTATCCATTCTTGTGTCAAGCAGAACATTACTCACACTGAATACACAGCAGGAGAGTAGAGTGTCATGGTGGCGTTAAGGACAATGATTAAGGCAGCACTTCTGAACCCTTTCGGCTTGTGACATTTCACTTTAACTTTTATGTTTTCCACCTACTAAATGTATATTTTTAATGGTTACTCTTGTTTCTTAACTGGTAATTGCTCTTTCACTCATCCTTCAGTTCTAAAAGCTTTTTTTAAAAATACTAAACTGTACATAAGAAACTGTGCCAACTACCATTCTTTATCCGCAATTGTAAGAGCCTGGTTAATTAGAAATCAAACTTGTGAACACTGTGAACACAGTGAGGTGTTTTTTGTAGGGCTGTCAAAAAAATTTATTTTTTTAACGCGTTATTTTTTCTCAGATTAATTAATCGAAATTAACGCGTTAAAAAAATTAACGCAGATTAATCAATTCCATATTGACGTTTGCATACAGACGAAAATCTGGTGCCACTGATATGTCTGCGCTTCTCTCTGATGCTCTGAAACAGACGTTACAGGAAACACAAACACCGCTGCACGTGACACTAGTTAACACTATACTCGACAGCAGCTAACGTTAGCCTACCGCTAGCTAGTAGCTGGATTAAACACGGTTAAAATGCTGACAGCTAACGCTAAACGGTGTAAAGTTTGACTGTGTTTTACTGTAGTGGATTCAACACCAGGGTTTTTAGGACACAAAAGAAGGACACACATGACAGCACAGACAACACAACAGCCTAAGATGTAATAAGTGCAAAGTGCAATAATTGCTGGTGTATTTCTGCTCTGCTGTGCTAAGATTCACTATTGGAGATCAGCAGCTTGATGGATGTTGGGATAAACGATAACTTTAGTCTGTTTGTTTTACATCTCGGCACATGGAATCTTCTTCCTGATGGCAGAAGTTCATATTCAGGAAAGAGAGGGTGTAGAGAGTCTGCAGTGATTCTTTCCGCTTGTTTTCTAACAGCTTGCTTGTACAGGCTCTGTATGGACTTGTACTCTTTCCTCCCTATTATCCTCATAGCTGCCTTGTGTGTGCTGACCAGCCTGCGTTTTAGCTGCACTGTTAAGTTGCCAAACCATGCTGTGATTCCATATATTGTTGTCTTATGTTACATTAGTATGCTCAGTGTAAGAGATGCTCCTGCACATCATAGTCCATACAAAAGCCTAACTGTTTGCTATTGTGCTGTCATGCTATTGTTGATTCTGTGTGTCATAAGAGCTGTCTCTCTTGTCTGTATAGTGCAGTTTGTATCCGCATTTTCTTCACTGCTTTTAAATTGTAAATTGTAAATTGTATTTCCAATGCTTTTTCATGGTGTCCAGCTACTCTGTAAGAATGTTTTCAGGCCCGGTGGCACTCTGAGCGACATGCTAACACCAGCATGCTAACACCAGCATGCTAACGTGCTCACTGTAACAATGTTAACATGCTGATGCTGAGCAGGTAGAGCCAAATGTTTTCCATATCAGTGGTTCCCAACCTGGGGTCCGGGGACCCCTCAGGGCGGCGGCAAAGATCACAGGGGGGGTGCAAGTCTTTATCTGGTTTAAGGTTGAGGTAAAAAAAAATGTGCACATGTTAAACAAATTATGATAATACACTAGAATATATAATGTATACAAAAATCTGTATAAAAACTATATATTTTTGTTCTCGCTTAAAATTGTAGGCAGGCTACTTAGTAGGCCAAACCTCTGGGAGCTCTTAACCTGTGACCCTTGCTGTCATCAGGTCAGCTGCTAGCTGTTATCATCCCGCCACGGCATAACTATTTTATGAATGAAACATGGCGGAGAAACGTAAAAGTGCTGATAACTCCTCTGTATCAAAAAAGAAAGTAAGGCTCTATCTCGAGAGTTACCTCAACTTCGGTTTCGGGAGGGGGGGCTCAGCTTTTCTTAGACATAAGTAGAGGGGGCGCCAAGGAAAAAAGGTTGGGAACCACTGTTCCATATTATATGTTTAGCATGTCAGCATGCTAACATTTACTAAATAGCACTAAATAAAGTACAAAAGAGGCTCACAGGAATGTCTTTAGTTTTGTAGTCCTGGACATATTGGCACTAGATGAAAAGTCGGAGGATTGCTAAGTGATTACAATTCGTTCCTAAAGGGGACATGAATGTGCGTACCAAATTTCATTACAATCATAGATAGTCAAGATATTTTACTTAAAGGCAGAAATGTCAACCTGTTTGTGATGCCTGATAGCCTAGAAATCTAGACCTACCCTAGTTGCAGCAAATGTATTTGCAGCCAGGGTCGTCTAGCAACTCTCCATTGGCTTGCGAGCTGGAAAAACCTAACTCTAGTCAGGCCAATCACATCGTGTATAGAGTCGCTGGGCGGGCTTAACATAATGACGGCAGAGTTGCGACGGTTCCACGTGAATTCCCTGCTACTTGAAAACAAAGAAGATGGCTGCTGCTGGCGAACAGCGGTCTTTCGAATCGGCTTTGGCCGCAACTCTGGAAGACTTGGAGTTAAGCTTTTCTTTGAGAAAAGAACAAAGAACGGCACTGAAGTCATTCTTAAAAAAGGAAGATGTGTTCAGAGTTTTGCCGACCGGATACGGCAAAAGTTTAATCTATCAGCTAGCGTTGCTCTGGTTGGTTGTAGCGCTATTCTATTGCGTGCAGATGGAATTTGAAAGACAACCGTTTATCTCGCTCCTCGGATTGAGTCCTGCCAATGGTTATTTCCCAGACCCAACATCTTGATGTGGGTCTGGCTTGTCAGAGGCAAAGTCAGGCGATCACCAACGTCAGTAGGGTTCATCCTGTGGAGATCACAAATGTCTGTGCAAAGGTTTATGGCATTCCATACACCGGTTGTTTAGTTATTTCAAACTGTACCAAAGTGGTGTACAAATGTCCCCATAAGCATGTGGGCTGCCCACTCATTGATTGACTAAGTTCCCAGACTCACTCAGCTGTTTAGGACAGGAATTGACCATGGGTGATGTATTGATCATCAGAATCAGAATCAGAATCAGAAAAGCTTTATTGCCAAGTTTTTTACACATACAAGGAATTTGTTTTGGTGTTGTAGGCGCATGTCACACATTCTCTAAAATAAGTTAAACAAACAGGTTAAACAGAACAAACAATATAAGTATGAATATATATATATATATATACACACACACACACAGAATGTATTAAAAATAAGAGAGTAAAAATTAAGATAAAAAGAGCAGAACAGCAGATTAAGTATAGTGGCATGTAGAGCCAGAGGTGGGGTTTGGAGAGAGTCAGGGTGATTGCTGGGCCTCGTTAATAAGGCTAGTGGTGGAGGGGAAAAAACTGTCCTTGTGACGTGAGGTTTTGGTCCTGATGGACCTCAGCCTCCTGCCAGAGGGGAGTGGCTCAAAGAGTTTGTGCCCAGGGTGGGAGGGGTCAGCCACAATCTTTCCAGCACGCTTCAGAGTCCTGGTGGCATAAAGGTCACCTTCTCAGCTGACCGAATGACACGCTGCAGTCTGCCCTTGTCCTTGGCTGTGCTAGCAGCGTACCAGATGGTGATGGAGGATTTGAGGATGGACTCAATGATGGCTGTGTAGAAGTGCACCATCATTGTCTTTGGCAGGTTGAATTTCTTCAGCTGCCGCAGGAAGTACATCCTCTGTTGTGCTTTCTTGACGAGGGAGCTGATGTTCAGCTCCCACTTGAGGTCCTGGGAGATGGTAGTTCCCAGGAAGCGGAAAGACTCCACAATGTTAATTGTGGAATCACAGAGGGTGATGGGGGCAGGTGGGGCTGAATTCTTCCTGAAGTCCACAACCATCTCCACTGTCTTTAGAGCGTTGAGCTCTAGGTTGTTTTGCTTGCACCAGGTCACCAGGTGGTCAGCCTCCCACCTGTAGGCGGACTCGTCACCATCAGAGATGAGTCCGAAGAGGGAGGTGTCGTCCGCGAACTTCAGAAGCTTGACAGACTAGTGACTGGAGGTGCAGCTGTTGGTGTATCATATGGCTCCTACAGATACAGTTCATTCCATTTCTATGGTCACTGTCTGAAATTAAATATCTCCAAATAGCGTTGGAAATTATCAGTAAACATGTCACCTTTCATTGCACACGATTTAACTCCCCAATCCATCTAACATGGCCATGAAGTAAAGCTTCAAAAGTTCTCGTGCTCAAAACAAGTGAGTACAGACGTTAACGATACACAACACACACTAACATGCTTACACACAAACAAACACACAGAGCACCAGGGTCATCAGAGTGGATTAGTCACACATGGCAAATAAGAACAGAGTGATGGAAGATAGGGAGTGAAGAGAATGGGAAGGGGATGGAAGGGGGCATGAAATGGAGATAAAGATGGCAGAGGGAATAGAGACCGAGACATAGGGGAAGATTGGGAAAGAGTGGTCTGTTGGATGACCTGTCGATGTTTGAAAAACAGAGAAAGTCAAACAAGGAAGAACGTGACCAGAAGCATCCACATTATTTCAGACGTGCATCTGTGACACAGAGAGAGCACTTTATTGCTCTCAAAGACAAACACTTTGACTTTCTCTGCATCTAGCCAACAAGCCTTCACCCACACATAAATTATTACACTTTGCATGCACACACACACACACACATGCATGCAGGCGCCTTGACACACTTCCCTTGCGGGTGGGCAGGATGAATGGCTCAGCTGTCCTTTATTGACAGCAGGATTGATGTCTGATTCCCAGGTGACTCACTTGACCACAGTCAGAATAGACCTCTTCTCAATGCTTCACTGGCTCACTGTGTGTTTGTGTGCGTGCGTGCGTGCGTGCGTGCGTGTGTGTGTGTGTGTGTGAGAGTGAGTGAGTGTATTTGAGAGCACGTTTTCCTCCCATCCCGGAATGCTGTGTGGACTAGGCAGACCCTCCTCCGCAGTGCTGTGGAGGAAGGTCTGGCAATGCAAGACTACCCTTTGAGCACTAATCTACATGTGATACAGCTATCTCTTCAGACAATAGCCGTTACTACATCAGAAAGGAGAAAATGGTCCATACTGCAGTCATTTCCGTATCTGGAATGAGGACAGAGTGTAACAGCAAAATGTTCCACGTACAAGTGGACACCTGATGTTGCTTCCTGTCACAATGGATAATGCTTCAGCCAGTATCAATGCTTGATAACACTGTAAGAGAAAATGTCTATCTGTATTTTTGGTGTGATACAGCAAAATGCATAAAAACCTTATATTGTCCATGACATTGCAGTTAAAATTCATGTAGGGACCATTGGATCCATACTTAATATTTCCATCAATTTCGATTGCATAATACATTTCACCTATTAAATTTCCATATTGCCTCTTGTGCATTTATAGCCCAATTATCTGATTAATCTATATCTTACCAGCTCTGCCCTCGTCTCCTTGTCAGTCTTAGTTTTTCATCCCCTCTTTTCTTTTCCGCTCACATCTGTCCTTTTTCTGCAGGAGCATCATGGGAAATTTCAAAAAAATGAGATGATGCCCTGAGCCTCTCTCTTATCTCAGCCAGGGTTTTCTGCTCGATCACATACCATACCTGCCAAACGGTCCTTTTCAACAGGCCTGACTTTTCCACAGCTTGTAATTGTACACAGCCCCATGTTCTCTGAAGCTTATATCCAACTTTGACATGGACTTTAATATTGTCTGTTGGCTGGGGGACTTTTTAACAGCGGGACCCTGGCTAGTGCACTTTCATCCTCTATTGTATCACCACAGGGAGCTCCCCTCCACCTAACCTTGTTCGATAATGTTCACCAAATTGAGACTTAAGCCCAGTTCAGACCAAAGATTCGCAACGAGACGAAACCGTTTTAGAACGTTGCAGAGAAAAGTTGTGGCGTTCTGAACCGGCCCAGTCTCAGCTCGACTCAAACCAGCTGATGGTGTCGCCTGCGACTCAGCTGGTCAAGTCTCCAGAGGCTGGTTTTAGAACGTAAGGGATGTCACCTGTTTCAAAAGCCAATAGCGAAGTCATCTTATAAAGTCAGCTAAAATAAAATGATCCATAATCCATTTCATTTCTGTTACAAACTGTTAACGGAGGCTCAACGTGCACCCGCAAGCGAGTACAGTCACAGTAGAGTGACTGAAGAGAGGGAGTGCCTAGAACAAAGCCGTGAATCAGATAAATTAAGCGTGTTTTGCGCTGATTCATCGCTAGAAATGTAACTGTAGCAAACATCTCACTATCACTAACATAATCCACATTCATATTTCGCATTACGCAACAAATGATATATTTAGTTTCAAAAAGCATGGAAGTCGGAAGTTAGGACGGAAGTCATTGCTATGGAGATGATACACCGTCTCGTCTCGTCGCATTGGTGTGAACTGGCAGTAGAGCTTAGATCGGGCCCAAAAAATCAAACCCAACCCTATCCGAGCCCGTGCACATTGCGTCCGAGCCCGGCCCGACACAATAAATGGAATTATGAGCCCGAGCCCGATTGAAACCCGACAATTTTTTAATATGTGGGCCGTTATAACTGACTTTCTTCACTACAATTCCGAGTTGTTTGAACTACAGAAATGTTTATAATTAGCTTAATAAATACTGGTAATGCAACAAGGATGAAGCATGTAAACTGCGCTGTTTGGAATGGATCGCAAATGGATCCGAATGAAGAAACGCAAAAAAAAACTTGACCCTACCTCCCTCAGCCGAATAGTGAGGGTAACAGATCAAGGCAGCAAGATAATCAAAGCCCTGCAACCATATAGGAGACTTCCTTGTCTCGATCACCTAATTAATACTGTCCTTCGCCACGGTCTGCATGCTGACGCACTGGCCGTGAACAGTGCTGCAGATGGGGGAGACACGATGTAGCACAGTTTACCTCATACTCAAGTCAGTGCAAGACATACACCCAAAGCTACGGGAGAAGCTGGAGAGACATAGCTTTCTCTCCACCGAATAAGGCTAATAAAGTAATGATTAAAAAAACACAAGTTTGATGTCTAAAAATGTTGCTTTTCCTTTGATACCAGCTTTCCTCTAAATGGCATTCCAATCTCCCCTCATGGCAAGTTTTTCTACATATACTTGTTGTATGACTTGTATTCTCTGCACAGACTGTGTTTATCACTCAAAGTGCAGGAGGGGGCACTTGCTCTCTTGTGTGTGACCAACAGATTTCCATGACCAGAGCACCTGCAGCACTGTTGTAAAAGTGGTTGGATTAGGAGGATTCAATTATCAGTGGGTGTGATAGCAGCTGGCATCAATCAAGGCCAATCAGATCATTTCCTCTCAAGCCTTACTAATGCAGTACACACCACCTTGCTGTGGCGGACCGACAGATTTGTAATGTAGAGGATAGTTCAGCACAGATTCCCTTATGAGGGAACCAGCTGGATACAGCACATTAAAGGTACCCTGTGGAGTTTTTTTGTAAACAAAAAAAGTTGTTTACATCTACTGTTTCTCACCAAAACACATTGAAGGTATATCCTTGAGGTCTACTTAATCTTTTAAATGTTTTTGCCATCCTCATAACAAATTGCAGGTCTGATTTTGCATGAATTTGTCACTGTACGTTTGTCTGTACTTTACCGCCACCAACTGCCAATCAATAAAATAGGGGGAAACCATCAGCAGGACTGTTTATCGCATCACACGTGTGCATGCATACAAGAAACTACCAGGGACATTCTCTAAAAAGCATTGCGCTGTTGAACTGCTAACGTTTACATATGAACACCAAGTACCTTTATGTAGGAATAATTGCATATGATGCAGCAAAGGGGAACAACCTTCTGAGTAGAGTACCTTTTTTATATTTATGTGTGGCAGTATTCAGTAGTGTGTTGTTTTTTTAAAAGATTGCAAGTGAACCTAACATATCTATTTAAGAGACACAGGCAATTAAATAAAAACAAATCAAAGAAAGTTATGTGGTTTTAAAACAGTCCATTTTTGCACACTTTCGCCAACTAAAGCTGTAAGAGATAGACAGGATGCAGCCCTTTTGGATTAGAGGGTCTGAATAGAGCAGGGCTCAAGTATATTTTTGGATTCCAATTGTACTTGCACTTAGATTGCATTTTATTTTTCATTGACACTCCTTTTTTGTATACTCCCCACATATTTTGGCACAGGTAATGCCATGAAAAGCCACAGAAGCAGAAAAAAAAATCAGCTTGCAGTGAAATGATTCCTTTGCCGGCACAAGGTCATTGCACTTGATCTGTACTACCCTATGGGTTGGTCTGTTTTCCATGCTTATCTGATATATGACTGGTTCTCTCTTATGATAAAAAAAGGTTACAAAATATAGCACATAGCATAACATATTCCACAAACACAAGCATCTTGATTTCTATCAGCCTTTCTTTCTACCTTCCTGTGCATGCATGCCTCTAGGTTTGCTTGCATACAATAGCATGTGTGAACTGTATTGGGCATAGGTGACCTAACGGTGCACCTCTATTCTGCTGATAGAAAAGCTTGCATCTTGTGGGTTGGGGGGGGTCAAATCCCACCTGACTTGAGCCTGATTACACAGCCCTCCTGTACAAAACAACACCGGTTTTCAGGGGTGGTTTATGACCTCGTAAAATGTAAGGTCAGTAACCTCAGTTTGTTGGGGCTCAACCATTCAATTAGAATGCATCACTTTTTAAAAAGAGGCCCCAATGCCCCCCATTCACCTCACAAAACCAGAAAAAAAATAATTAGGTTTTCTGGTAGAATCATATAGCCTACAATAATATTATTTAGTGTGCAACGAGACACAGAGTGTATTTTTGAGACTTGGATGTCCCACTGGATCACACACAGATACGGAACTCACATTACCATCGTCATTGTGTTTTTATTCATGTGACTGTAATATTCATGACAATCTACCTTAACCACATGTCTGTTCACATTGATATTCCGTCCACGAGTCAACCTTGCCTCCGGAAGTCGACATTACACTAAAGAGAGTTACCAGTAACTAATGAGGGACTGAGACAGCGTGTCACCATGGATTAGAGCCAAGGGTAACTAGAAAGGACACATGGTGATGACATTAAACAGCTTCCTCCCTCTGGCCTCCTGTCCCCAATTGGCTACCATCCTTGAACACACACAATGACACATGCTGGAAAATGCGCGCGCACACACACACACACGCACGTACGCACGCACGCACGCAAGAAATAGCTTTTACTAAAACATAAACTACTGACTTACAATCTCTACACCACGTACCATGTATGTGCTTGCATGTTCGACATAGAAAGATGGAGGGAGAAACATGCAAGATGTAGGTCTATTACTTGAATTTACACCCATGCTGACTGTCTCTGATGTAATCGCATGTAACAGTTGTCAGATCCTTTAGTTTTTGATGCAGATTAATATGAAAGCTAATAGTAAGATATGTCAAGCGTACTGCATGTGCACCCTCGAGACAATTTACCATAAAGATTGCCTTCTTCTATGTTGCTTCATATCTGTAAAAATGGGCTCAGCATTAAGGTATACCAGGGAGCCTGTTGCATTAGGGATACATCAGAGTTGATATTCTGGTAATGAAGCGCAAAGTTGAGCTCGGTGTTTGGACATGGTAGATGAATTTTTAACAGAGAGGGAAGTGAAACATTTCCACAGACTATATTGATTTCAACGATGATAAGCAGGTTTATTTTGCATTGCTGAATAAACAGAAGAGAGTGTAGAACCTGGTAATTAGATGCCATTGTGAAATTTGCAGCATTATGACACATTTACCCCAGTGGAGTCTAGACGCTGGGGGTGGTGAGAAGACAGCAGAGACTGTGGGGTGGAGATAGCGTCCGGAAACAGCAGCAGTGGAATGACATATTGATGGCTCAAGATCTGTTGGTTAAATAACGTGAAATGTCAAAATGTAAAATGGCAGCACGGAAAAACAACAAGATGACAGCATGTGTGTATATATAGATAGTTTTATAACTTTCCAGTGTTAATCTTCTTTGTGTTACTTAGGCCCTCGCGTTTTAAAAATTCATCACATCAAACTTTGTGAGTTCTAAATAAAGCATGTCTACTGACCCATATGATGTTAAGATGGGCATTAATTTGAAATGTGGCCATTATGTTTTTTTCAAATGATTCTATTCTCAGTACCTCTCGACGGGTTAGAACAGTTGCAATTTTCTCTGCCCACCTCACTAAGTGAACACTGACTGCAAACCATGCCTCCTTTAATGAATAGATTTAAAAAAAAAAAAAAAAAAAAACTGGTAGAGAGTTACACGTACACAACATTGGATTGGTACATTGGTACAGCAAACTTGATATCATGGTTGAAGTCTGGTTTTCTATCTCTCCAAATGTCAGAACTTTCTTTTGTTATTGGTCAACCAACCCTTTCCCCAGACAGAAATGTTGACATTACACGATTCTGCAAAACCCCGTAATAGGTTCACTCACTTGTTTTTTATTATTCTTCTTTTTGCCAATGCCAATGCCAACATTTCTATAAATCTTGCTTTTTACAATATTTGCACATGGCAACACTATTATGGTTTAGGTAAAGGAAAAATTATGATTATGACATGAATAATGAATAAAACATACTTAGGTTTAGGCTACTAAAACTATTGCATAAGTTAAGGGAACAGCATGGTTATGCTAAATTAAAAACGCAAATGTTAACTGCAGTGATGGGAGGTGAACTCATGAAACTGCATGACCATTTCTTGACTGATAACTCTCCTGCTCATGAACTTGTTCCTACAACTTCCACATGAAATGACAGTATTTCTTTTCTTACTTTTATCTGTATTAGTGTTCTACTAGTTGTACTGTCTGCATTACTGAAACAGTAGGATTAAGTTCTGGGATTGGAACCTGCAGGGCTATCTCACTCCTCCTTCCATTCAAATTTAATTCAAATAGATTTGGCAATAATTTGCATACCCTTTAATGCGTTTAAATCTTAAATGCACATGCAAAAAGCTTTCTCTTACTCTCACAGCACACAGCTGTATTTTCTACAGCCATGGCTATCAAAAGACCAAACACATCAGCCACTCAAGAAAGTGTTTTATATCCACACTTAATAAGAGCTACTAAAAGCAGTGCTTTCTCCACACTGCATGATTTTCAATAAAAGCTGACACTGACTACAGTCTTGCCAACTAACTTTCCACAGCACGTACACACACACACACACACACACACACACACACACACACACACACACACACACACACACACACACACACACACACACTGGTTTGTGGCACTATCTTTGTGGGGATCCGCCATTGACATAATGTATTCCCTAGCCCCTTACCCTCACCATCACACCTAAATGCCTAACCTTAACCCTTACCCTAACCATAACCTAATTCTATCCCTAATCCTAAAACTAAGTCTTAACCCTCAAACAGCCCTTTAAACTTGTGGAGTCCAGCATTTTGGATTTTGGACCCCACAAGTATACTGGACTCCCGGTTTTTGGACCCCACGAATATAGTTAAACAAGCACACACACACACACACACACAGAGATAGAGCTGCCACGTTCTATGGGATGTCCCTGCATAACCTCCCATACCACTAAAGAGCAGAAAAAAAAGTTGTTTTTACATCATACAGTAAGGCCAACAGTGTAACTGCACTGTGCTTCTGGAACATATCTCATTTCTTTCAGTGACTTAACTAAAAGCCCTCAGTGCTCATGTAAGCATTTGCTATACTATGAAAACCTGATGACAAAAAAAACAACAACAAAACAAAAAATGAATCAAAATACTGTAGTAGATATTCCCTCAGCAAAGTGTTTGGGTATCCCCAGCTGCGGCCATGTTGTATGGTCTCAGTAGGGGATGTCTGCAGCAGCAAGCGAAAGAAAGGAAAGGAAACCTGCAAAACAATAACATGAAAAAGTTGAATGACAGCGAAGGACAGAAAAGTGCGGTAAGAGTTCAAAAAGGGTCAGAGGTACAGTTGGTGGTGGGGGGGGGGAGACACAAAAGGAGAGAGAGACAGCCACTCTGGAGTGCAGGCTGAGGAAGAAAAAGGTGTAGACAGAAACACAGCAAGACAGAAATATGCCAAGGCACAGAGACAATGGAGAGAGACAGAAATAAGCAGACAAAGACCCCAGTGGAGTCAGCGTCTCAACAGTGTTGTAATTGTCAACTCACAGGGGACATTCCGGGTGGGAAAATGATGACGGGGGGAGGAAGAGAAAGGAGACGGGATGTGGCAGAGATAAGACGGTGAAAGACAGAGGAAGGACATGGGGAGTGGCATGTCTCATAGGATTAGGATCTGTCTGGGTTGTGAAATTACAAGGTTATCACTGCACTCAAACACAGGAAAAAAGACATACTTTTATCTCCTATAGGCTATGCATTACATTGCATATGACAAGCCATTTTAGACACTCACATGTAACAAGTCAGTAAGTTAGTTGTTAGTCACACATCATCATCACGGACACAATAAGATTTTGTCATCAAAGGCTGTGTCCGGAATCCCTCCCTCGATCACTCATTCTCTATTCACTATTCCCAATAAACACTTAATAGTTTACTCAGTAGTGTACTCAATAGGGAACAGTTAACTGTATAGTAAATGGAGAGTGATAAGAGGCCTACTGGGACACTTGGTTAGAACAGAGCCATCATTAAAGGAGACCCATGATGCTTTTCAACCCGTTCTCACTCTGAACTCGTAAAATATGGACGTTTGGACAGTGGCTGTCAGCGTCTGAAGCGACGGAAAAAAGCGCCCTTCAGCATGTTTGTATAACGTACCGGGGGGGAGCAGCTGGTACACGGGGTTTAGCGAGTAGTGTGGTGGATGGGTTAAACACAGGACTTTCACCCAGGAAACCGGGGTTTGTGTCCCGCGTGTGTCTTTAACCGTCCCGTTATTGCCACATGTCACGGAAGCGTAAGCCCACCCACGACCTTTTCCTAAACCCAACAGTCCCGTTATTCCCGCGAGTCACGGAAACATAAGCCCACCCACGACCTTTCCCTAAACTCAACCGTCCATGTTGTAACACCTGCTTTTCCTACTATGACAATGTGTGCTGAGAAAAAGTCTATTACTTAAAAGGTTCTGGCCCTGTTCACAACTACTAGTGCAGGATATGGTCAGCACTGTCAGCGCAATCTCCAGCTGACATGTATAGCGTGTTATCTAGGAGGAACGTAACAGCTGCTACCGCCGTTTTTTTTGACCACCAACTCAGATAGAAGAAAAAAACTGTCTTGCTCTTTCAGCCGTCGTGTCAACAGATACAGATTCTGACAGCATCACCATATTTACAGCAGTCCAATGTCACTACCATTGTGATATTGTTCCTTTAGACTATTTTAGACTACTTTACTGTATAACTATTGATGTTGAAACATCTGTTGTGCCAAGAACAATTTGTTACATGTGTTAAGATAAGAGGAAGAGACGGTTCCACAAGGAGGATGTGTTTGGACTAGGAAATGTGTGCAATACCCCAAATTTGCTTAAACTGAGGACAGCTTTAGTGATAAGTGGTTGGTGTAAGTTATCACAATATAAAACCACATGTTTGGCTCCAAAATGCCACTTGTGAAACTCATTTAAAATGTTTATTTTTAATGGTTAATAGATTTTACATAATCTTGGCTACTCATTTCATTTTCTCCTATCTATTACCACTGCTGTTTTAAATTGTTTTTGTTATCATTTTAGTTTTTATATATATATATATATATATAGTTCCTGGAACTCATTGTATACTGACAGTTTCGAAACCAATGAAATATATGTAGATACATTTTTTGTGGCATGGAGGCTATGTAATAGCTTGCTTACAAAGTTAGAAATTCAAATAGGATGCATCCTGTGGGAGCATGTTATCTATGTTATGCAGGGTTGCAAGAATACTAGGTCACTGTCTCATTCGTAATGTAAACACGATGTTACTACCTTGACAACATAGAAGGCCCACACAGCTGGTTTTGCTTGAGTTTAGATGAACATGCAAATTATGATGTATGCCTTTTTTGAAAACTCTTCATGATGATGTATTTAAGAAGACAGCCACATTCAACACTTTTGAGTTAATTTGCGGTCTTGTTATTGCAAAAAGGATATTCACAATATTTTAAAGTTTCAGTTTTCTTATTGGTTGTCTTCTAGGTTTGACTTTGCCTGTGTATATGTTGCATGGATGCTACAAAAAAGATGTATTTTCTTTGCTCAGAGCAACACATTAATAGCTGTTTCTAGTATTTGCATCACAACGAAGAGCAAAGGCATGAAATATGGTCAGAAAGTCATCTTCCGATTATTCCAACACTACATGAATGCAGCAAACATGCAAACATCTTTTAATGTTAACAATATGACAAATCATTTTTGTAACAGCCACATGATTCGGATCCACTCCCTTTTTTTTTTTTTTTTTATCCTGCTAACGGACAAACAAAACAAACAGACAAACTGCACAGAAAATATAACCACTTTGGCAGAGGTAATAAAGTAATACAGTCTTTGCAGTGGTTAATTGTCGTGATTATTGATGAATTTGTAAATTATATATTAAGAACTATTTAAAAAAAAATATTTACTATGAGGCAGATGTTTTTGAGGCATTTTTGCACACTGCATACTGACCCAAATGGCACAGGGGTATCATGTACGTATACAGCGCATTCGGAATATGCATCTCAATCGGGGTTTTTACTGCAGTTTACGCCCTGTTTACAGCTTATGGTCAGGTCTGTGCGTTGCTATGGTTGCTGTACACAAACCAACCAACCAACAGTTTGCAAGGAAGCAGACCCGATAAGATGGAGAAACATGGCTACTTTTAAACATTATCAAAGACTTGGATATCAACAGGTTTTTGGATATGCACACATATCGCTACGCCGACTTTTTCAATAAGCTGGTTGAAGGAATGAAAGAAGGACGCTGTGTTTGCACGGTCCAACAAGTCTGCCGCCGCTGGAAAACTTAAAAAAAAAAAAAAAAAACATATTTTGCACTGCAACATGTCAACGGGAATATTAGTGGAATATTCACTTTTATTAGCCATGTAAACAGCTTAGTCATAATATTGTCTTTTTCAGAATAAGGGCAAAACCCGGAATATTATGTGCATGTAAACATAGTCACTGTAAGATCTAAAGATTGTAGCAGGAGGTGTGAACAATATCTCGCAGTGTGGAAGGTTTTAGATTAGAGGTCGTGGTGTAAACATTGCACAGGAAGCAGTACCAGACTGTAGAAATGGGCAAAGTAATGGTATAGTGCATATAAACAGTAGGAAGGCAAACAGTTTGTTTTGCATCAGAGTCCCAGTAGGGCACTGTGGGGCTGTACAGGAGCTGGTGGGTTTATTAAACAGGTTAACTCTCGAGGGGGGGAAAGTTGTCTCGGATTTAATATGCCGGCACACTGTGCCATTTGGAACAGATGGCTGGCTTGGTGAACAGGGATGGTGGCAATTCTACTCTTTCCTTTCTACAGCCTGATGCAATGCATTTCATTTACACAGCTGACATTTATTCACCTACTCTGCAGTGAGGGAGCAGCCCACAGAGCAGAGGTTTCACCAGGTGGAACTTTACCTCAGTGAAATTGAGAATATGAAGATGTTTAATCACTGGCTGTAAAAATGGAGTACTTTTGGTTTTCTCGGGTTGCAACAGGTAGAATATTCTATTGTATTTTATCACTGGTGTTTCTGTCTGACTACTATCAGAGTGATAATATCAACAGCAGAACCCTCAGGTCTGTGAGTGGTAATTAGGAACACATGAGCTTGGTGAAACAAGCTTGTTGCATCATACACACCTGCAAAACATCTTGGTGTGTGAGTGATTTCTACCAGCATGATATTGGTCCATCTTGGAAATCTGTTGTGTCACAATGTTCACAAACATTACTGTATGTCCCCCATTGATCAAGAACCCTAAAGCAGTTCCAGACTGATGTTACCAGGATTCAAAATTAGCACTATGCCCCAGCTGGTAAAATATGCAAGTGGCTGGTAGATTTGCTTTAAGCCTGGTTCACACGGGACGATTTTAAAATTGTCGGCCGATTTTCCAATCCTGAGAGACCCCACACACGGCGATAAAAAAACACGGGTCTAACAGTTTTGGTCGTACAGTGTGTGGTGCGCAGCACACGGCAAAATCAACACATCACACACAAACCGATTTGACTCCCGAGCATTCCCAGGTCAGACGGGAAATCTCGCAAAATCCCTCGAGTTCAAACGTGACTTCAGAGTAAACAATCATGGCGGACGAAGAGGATGCAGTGGCGATAGTTTGTAGTTTGTTTTTAACCGAAAAAAAAACTTTATCAAAAGAAAAGGCGATGGTCAAAGAAGTGGAGACAATGCGAGCATGGACTATACTTGCTATACTTATCTCCGACGTCCACCGGACTTTCTGGGGCGCCATGCCGCCGGATGTTTTGATTTTGTTTCCCGGTGCTTTCCTCGCCGCCTCGTCACCTCGCTTTCTGATTGGCTACACGCCACAGTCCACAGGCTGCGTGCTCGTTTGTCCCCGGGGGACACCACACACGAGAAGAAATCGGGCCAAAACAATCCAACATGTTGGATATCCCCGATTTGAGATCGGAGCGGTCCCGACATTCTTCCGAGCAGACGAGAGCAGTCTTAACACACCACACACGGCAGGAATATCTGATCAGATTATTTTACCATAATCGGAGCATCCTTAAGATTGTCGGAAGGGGTGAATCGGGGCTAAAATCGGCCTAATTATCCTGCCGTGTGAACCAGGCTTTACTCACCAGCCAAAAAAACCCAATTGTAATCCACTGAGTGGCAGGTACAATTTTAACATTCACTGGCCATTTGGCTGGTGGATGAAAAAAAAGGTAATTTTGAACCCTGGATGTTTCCCATAAATGTGATTAGGCAAAACAAGAAACTTTTTTGTTGCAACTCTCAATAGTAGAGTGAGACTGAGCTCCCGAGTTAAATGAAAGTGCTACTATCCACAGATGGGTCATGCATGCGTCAGTTGTTCATTTGAATAAAATGTAAAAGTGGATCAGCTACGGTAAATTGGCTTAGCAGTGACATGGAATCAAATGAGCCAGTGTGCTTTGAAATACGGAACCTATAGCTGCTGGCTCTGAATTGGTAAACTACTGCCACTCCAGGCCTTCAGATAAGTGAGTTAGTCGAAATAAAGTATGTGTCCTCCACTATTATAACAAATCTAAAAATAACACATTTATCCCTCGTCTCATTCAAAAATACATTACTGAATGTTTGATGGAACTGCATAACAAATTTGTAGGTCAGACATATAAAATACAACAAGGTATCAATGCATTCAAAGGATCATAACATATGTTTTCCATTTAAAATATTTTGAATATTTTACCTATTATTGATCATGGCCTTCGACACTGGTGGAATGTATGGAGATGCTATTTTATGCCAAATAACAAGAGAATGTTCTCCCCAAAAAATTACCCCCAAGGTTGTTTGTACAAGCACCAATTACGACCCATATTTATGTTTTATTCTTAGATAGTACCCTCTAGTGGCATAGTAATTATGACGGGATCAAAGCAGGAAGTCATGTAACGCTCTATTTAAGGGGATGGTTCAGAGTAATTTCACCCTATGGTCCTTTGCACAATGACCTGAAGCCAAACACCCCCCCCCCCAGAAGCTTTTTTCCCCTTGGTCAAACATTGGGCTAGTTAGCGCTATCAGCCGAATGGCTTAGTGCAGGCGCTAATGGAACCAAAGGTGTATCTCGTAAATTACCCCACTAATAATGCCCGGAATGGTACCAAACTTCTACAGTAGTACAAATAGGTTCTGTATTCATAAAACAAGGCATTGGAAAGTTTGTAAGTACACCAGGAGTTTATTTAAATAACACTTGCCTGATGGCTTCTACTCTCTGCTGCTACCACTGCGTCGACGTCACTTCCGTGATTTGGGAAAACCCGTAAAAGTCCTTTGCAAAACTCACAAGTGTAAAGGAAAAGCTAGTGAAATTGATTGATGACTGGATGATATTTGAAATACATATATTTAGTAATTTGGGCGATTCACACAATTTGTTACGCTCATGGTTCCGACCCAAAACACAGACAACCACACAAACTCAGATTTACAGTTTTAATGAACAGTCTGTACTTCGAGGAACAATGAATGCAGAGTCAGGCAGAATTGCTCCAGGTCAGGTCCGAAGCTTGAGGCAGACAGGCAGTGGAGAATCCAAGGCTGGACAGAGACTCGAGGTGGGCAGGCCGAGGAGAGTCCACTCCGACTCACCGAGGAATCCAGTAGTGGAAGACGAGGACAGAGCGGGGTGGAGCTGGCAGCTCAGCAGGTAACAGCAGAGAAAGCAGCACAGCAGGTAACAGCAGAGAAGGTAGCAGGTCTAGAGCGGGATCTAGACACAGGAACAAATGTTAGCAGGAGTACTAGGAACAATAGTATCACTAGGAATCAAGCAAAGGTCACTGAGCCAAGTTACCACATGGTTAGTTGTAACCATAGATATAGAACTATATGATATATAAAATGTTCTATATCTATGGTTGTAACGATCTGGTGCCGATGAGGTAATCAGCCCGGGTATAAGTACTGCTGAGGTGAATCATGGAAATGCGCTGCAGCTGTGCAGGTACTGTGCAGGAATGAACGACCACGCCCCTTGACCTACTTCCTCATAGTCACGCCTCTTGCCACTTCCAGATGGAGACAAAAACAAGACAGACAGACACACAGGGAAAAGAGGAGAGAACAAACAAACACGACGGGGAAGAGCAGCTGACCCATAACAGAAAAATAAGTAGTGGTCTACTTACTTGGCAGATAATTGGCCATCGGGTCCCTCTGGAACAGGTCTTCTCTTCCAGTTGATTTTGGGCACATTAAAAAATGTCTGTACAACAGCAGGGTTTATTAGTGCCGGAAAGTCATCCACTGCTTTAAGACAGCATGCCTCTCCAGGCAGAGTTCTCCAGGCCTTGGCGAAACACATCTGACTCCCGACAACACAAACACTCCCCCTCTTTAGCCATGGGATGACATTGTCCACAGCTACAGCACCAGTCCCCTGCACATCTGTTTGGTGTGTCTGGGACCTCTGCGATCTCCGCCGCCTCTTCTGCAGCTCTCCAATTCTCCTCCATTAGTTGTAGCTCCTCGTCCGTGTATTCAGGCTCGAATAGGTACAGGCGACCTTCGAAATTGAGCCACTCATCGTCGGGTTCGATGCTAACCTCAAACTGTGCCATTTCGTTGATCTCTTCTGCTGTTCTCTTGCTTCGTGCTCCTTCTTCACTACTTTACCGATAGTTTCTTCCGCAATAGGTGTCGTGCTCTGTGCGGGATCTCGCACGATCACCCAGTGTTGCTGAAAAAGTTTTTTGGTATATCCAAAGTTTTTAATAATTTTTTCCAAAGTGTTTACAACTTAGTGTTAACTAATAATTGTTGCAAACTGGTATTACCAACAAAATATTAGTGCATTCCTGGAACTGGGCGTTGACATCCTTATGCATCAGTTTCTGCCAGGACTTTTATGGGTTTTTCCCAAATCACAGAAGTGACGTCGATGCAGCGGTAGCAGTAGCAACAGAGAGTAGAAGCCATCAGGCAAGTGTTATTTAAATAAACTCCTGGTGTACTTACAAACTTTCCAATGCCTTGTTTTATGAGTGCAGAACCTATTTGTACTACTGTAGAAGTTTGGTATCATTCCGGGCATTATTAGTGGGGTAATTTACGAGATACACCTTTGGTTCCATTAGCGCCTGCACTAAGCCATTCGGCTGATAGTACTAACTCGCCCAATGTTCGACCAAGGGAAAAAAGCTTCTGGGGGGGTGTTTGGCTCGAGAAACCTATGACGTCAGGGATAGGTTGACGTCACGAAGACTACATCCATATTGTAAACCGTCTATAGTAATTATGTAATTTAAGTATGTACTGATTTTAACCCAAACCATAAACGTAACCCAGTACTTTGCCTATAAGTTACCAACTGTGACAGTTTCACAATGTTAATGAGTTTAAAACAATGACTGTAATGTTTCAGTATGAGGACGAAATTGTTTTAGAGGGTTGGAACAAGCGACAAAACGGATAGCAACAAGCGACGCATGCAACAACAACAACACGCAATAAGTAATGTACGGATGTTTTGTAAATCTCTACTAGGGAATTCTGATCTAAAAATGTATTATCTATTACCTGAGAACTCGGTAATAATGTAAATATAATTCAAGTAAAACAAAAATACCACGTTTACAAAACTTGAAGCATCTTTAGCACTAAAAGAATTGGATGATTTTTAGTTGATTTTATTTATACATCTGGGATACAGTGCCTACATGGCTAAGGGATTTCATTCAAAACTAAAGTTACATAAAAAAAATTGTTAAACATTCAAGTTGATTTTTATCATTCAATGATACACCCTCTCCTTTTTCTTTCAACCCCTTTCTTTGATCTTTCACTTATCTGCTTATCTGCTTTTCGTCCCTGTTTTTCTTCTCTGTCCTGTTTTATCGCTCTATCTTATGGCCCTCCTCCTCATCAGATGAGGAATCAGAGAGTATCTATCTTTAGTGCCATTGCTCCTCTGTTCTCCTCCCCTCATCTCTCCACCTCTTCTTTCATCTTATAATTCTATTTGGCTTATGGACTGACTGACTGACTGACTGACTAACTTTTAATTTTATTTTTATGAGATGACTATAATTTTAACAACCTTTTTTGTTTGTGAAGTGACCTTGGGTGTCATGAAAGGCGCTTTAAATAAAATGTATTATTATTATTATTATTATTATTATTATTATTATTATTATTTTCTTATTACTGAAGTGTTGAAGTGCTGTAACTTTTTTCTGGCCTCTTATCATAGTGAGTTTTACTGCAGTTTATGGATGCTCAAATAAAATGCACCATCAACTTGAATAGCAGTAAACTACCCAGCACTCCCAAACAAAAGCACAGCACTCAATGGAAACCCAGTTATGACCAACATAAAGGAACCCAAAGTCGTTCGGACAGGCCATGGCAAATCAAATCATATCCAGGTCCGATAAAGGGGCAGCAAGCATTGTAAAAGAGAACACTGTTCTCAAGTTTTCAATATAGATTTTCTTGGAGGGTGATACATCCAGCTGGCTATTATAATGCTATTCAAATAAATAAATTGAAATATATTTTATTATTTATTTCACAGCAAGACCATTACATGGATAAACTTTTATATCAAGTTTCAAAATGACTCACCCATCATCTGCCTTCTCGACCCTGCTGGTCTTGGTTGTCTTGTCCAGTTTATCGTTGGGATCCTGAAGGTCTCCGGTACGCCTCTGTCCAAGTGAGGAGTAAAACTTTCATGCATAGTAACGTACACGGGCCCTCCCAGAGTTGGCGTCAGCAGTAGCACCCAACAAAAACTGATCACGCTGTAATTCATTGCAGCAGAATGATTCCCTTTCTGTTGGCATCGGAGGGCAATTTCAGCAAAGGCACCACGGTGTTCATGCTTTGTCATTTTTGCTGTTGGAAACGTAGCTAGTTTGCAATACAAGCGAAGAGAACAAGGACATCCCCTGGCTGCCCTGGCTAGCCTGTAGTTCTTCTTTGCCTCCAACTACATCAGTATCATAATGCAAGGATGCAGGAAGAAAAACACATCTTTGCAGCTCAGCTTTTCGGTTTCGGTCAATACATGTATAGCATGCACTGAGGATCGACTACATTTGGACATCCGCATAAAAGTTAGCACATTTTTCCTTTAAGGCTCTTAAGAGTGGGCGTTGGATCTGTAGGTCCAGATCTTAAGGTACAGCGTGCCTCAACTATCAATCTCTAGGGACATGTTCCTCTAACTATTCCTCATTTAACATTTCCCTGCTTGCTGGGAACAGTTGGGGTCTTGGATAGGCTGGTCAGCACAATGGTGCTTAGGAAAATGTACATACGCTACACCAAAATGATTCGTCTGTATCTTCAAGATGTTAGCCGAGCTGAAAAAAACACATATTTCTCTACTAAGAGGTTGAAATAGAATATTACTACAACTGAGGAAGAGAATAGAGGAATATTTTGACATACTGTAATATAATTTCTATTCAACCAATTTATTTTGTTCAGGTGGCTGGCCATAGTAGCCTGACAAACCCAAACAAAGAGCTAAAGTAGTAGAAAGCAGCATGGAGCCTTAGACTGCAGTGTGATTGTCCAATCCCTTGGCATACAAAGAACACGATTTTAACCTTTCTCTATTTAATGTAATGTCAATTAGTGCATGTAGTCAAAGCTATAGTGCGTAGTTTCTGTCACCCCCATAAGAAATTCTAAGTTATGACAACAAACTTGTTGGCGCGTCCACATGATACAAGCCCTCCGTTATTGCGCACAGCCCCCACCCCTCCTCCATGCAGTTGCTAGTAGTCAAGGAGGACACGGAGGATTATAAAAACATGATGGACTCTTCAGAAGAGGTAATTATCTTCACTTGAGTTTCTGCGTGCAGAAGTCGCCAGACGACACAATCTTCTGAACACACAGAGAAATACAGAGAGAGTTGTGTGGAGCAGATAGTCTTAATTAGCTTTGTAGCAACTCATTTGGCAATGGCTTGAATGTAACGGACGTTCATTAATATCAAAAAGTTACGCACTAAAGCTTTAATACGCAGAGTGCTCAGGTAGTGCCCTTGGAGTCTGAGTGCATCTTATTTGCATGTGGCTGTTTTGACATTGCTGATGTGTTTGGAAAGGCTTCACCTGCTGTCATGTATGTGCTGCTTATGTCAAACAAATCCACTCCTTAGACATTACGTTCACGGATGACAGCTTTTTCTGAGTGGCAGTGACAACTACTTCTGTTTGTGATGCTCTGGGCTGCCAGCAGGCTGTCAAGATTGCATATTCTTGAGTTGTCAGAGTTGTAGGACAATGATGGCTGTTGGCCATCAGGGTTGTCTTCGTTCTGTTTAAAGGCCCTCCGGCCTCTGTTAAAGGTGCTGAAGGTAGGATTGTGAAGATCCAGGAATTAGCCAAAGAATTTGAACATCGACAACTTCTCAGTCCCTCCCCCCCTTTCTGCTGAAGCCCAAACAGTCTCCTAAGCCCTTCCCCCCACGAGAGAGAATTAATGTGTGTGCATGTGCAGTGATTGA
Source organism: Sander lucioperca (assembly GCF_008315115.2). Taxonomy (NCBI): domain Eukaryota; kingdom Metazoa; phylum Chordata; class Actinopteri; order Perciformes; family Percidae; genus Sander; species Sander lucioperca. Next base: position 14,047,560 of record NC_050173.1, on the reverse strand, counting down.
CACACAGTTAGACACCCCCCCTGGCCCTGATTGGTGAATCTGAACAGGGAGCGGTGGATTTTTGCAAATCACACTACAGGCTGTAGGTGGTGTGTGAGGAGCTGGATTTTTTTTTTTAAATTACCTGCTTTATGTAGTTCTACTGGAACATAGGGTTAGTTTCAGCAAATATGACAGAAAGTTAGTTTGATAAGTCTTACCTACTGCATCTTTAAGTAAAAGCTAGCCAAGCCATATAGGCTATAGCCTATAGCTAAAATAAGCAGCTAATAAACATAAACCATTGAGAGAGTATTGACAAGGAAGATATGTTTGATCATTAAACGTTTGCAGTTTCTGTCATCAACCAAGTCTGAACATAAAAACTGTCACAAACTACGAAAGTTTTAACAGTTAGTTTCAAGCAGTTGTGTGCTAGCACCACCCAGTTGACCGAGGTCAGCCTATCCTGGTGTTTCGGCCGTTTTCAGTACAACACACAATGTTTCTGCTTAGACGGACACACTGCCCTGAGCCAAGGTAAAGTTAGCAGCCAGCCAAGCTTCATCCTTAAGCTGATGCAAAAATAAAAACTTTTTGAACTTTGTCAAATAATGTCAAAGCTACTGGTGTCATCGTTCACGCTCATAAACAAATGGTCAGGTTAGCAAATGTTAGTGAATTAGCTGCCAGTGAATTTCAATGAGACAAACTTTGAGAAATTGTATTGCCAAGGTCAAGAAAGCAATACTGTAAAACAAATTTTGATTCCCACCACAGAACTGGCAACCCCTTCAAATTACAGTAATTTAATTATGTTAATATAAAACAGGACAGTTAAGGACAGCTTAAATACAGCTTAGTTTAGCCTAAAGAGTCCTAAAGAAATGTCAATGTTTAGTGTAAAGGGACACATGCATTAGTTCATAGTTGATTGAATGCACTGCTACATCTCAAACTTATGAAATCTCCCTGACTATGCAGCCATAATATTGTCACAATAACTCACACCATTACCCAATTGCTTGCATCAGCAGACCTTTTACACTATGATATTATATGTTTTTTCTTTTCTATAAGGCAATTGTTTACTTTTATTCCTATTGATGTGCAGTGCTGGCTGGATGCCATTTTTAGTACACATCACATGAATAGACATTTTCTCTGCTACACATACCAATGATAGATCAATCAAGAACATGAAAACAAAATGGTATTTGCCATGTATAACCAACGCATGTGTCACTTTATTTTGGTACAAAGGCAACTTCTCATTCTGGTCATATAATCCAAGTACATTGTTGAATAGGATGCATGTTTGACACAACAATAAATACTATGTCTTAGCTAACTGTGAAAGTGTAATTTTGTACAAACACATGAGAACGTATAAAATGTCACTATAGGAAGCAAAACATGTATCTTGCACTGCTGTTTACTTTCTTTCTTTTTTTAATTTCTCCATTAGTTAGAACATTGTTTTGGCTTTGCACACAGCTTTACAGATTGCTTAATGTGAACATAAGGCCACATTTAAACAAGTCCAATTTAGCTCCATTAATCTAGACTACTTATTTGAAAGAAACAATGGGAGTTAAACATTAGAGCATTGGGGTGTGAAAAGTGATCTAAGGTGAATTGCACATTGGCTTTCAGATTAACTCTTGCTTAATAATGTTGAGCAAGATTTATCATTGAATGTTTTGCCAATGGTTGTTTTTGTGCCGCTAATTTGGGGGTGGGTTAATGCTTCAAACAAGCAGCTCAATATGTATTGTCACCTACAGTAGATAGTTTTCTGTGACGCAGGTGTATATCTTCTGGTCATTAAGTGATAGTGGAAACAGGTGTGCATCATTATGCCGTGAGTGGCTGATCACTGTCAAGTTGTGAAAGGAAGTGTGAATCTGTTCTGCAGTAAACTACGTTCTGCTAAGGTTGGTGCACTCATATGTGCCTGCATGCCTCGAGATAAATTATGGTGTCAATAGAGGAATCCTAAATGTATGCTTTGTTTGTCTATGCATTGAAAGCTTGGATCAGTCTCACCCTTACAGATACTGAGGCTGAGAGAGTAAAAGGCCAGTCACTGGTCTCTAGTCCAAGATTAGTTTTTTTTTTTTTTTTTTTTTTTTTTTTTTGCCTCCAGCCTCAAGTTGTTTATTGAACTTCCTGGTTTATGTGTTTGCCTCTGGTCCATCTTGGGGGAATAAACCACTAGATAAAATGTCAATTTATCTCTCAACTGTATAATGCAGTTTGCTGAGCCTGTCATCAGAAAAAATAAGCACTTGAGTATAATGAGATGACATTCACTTTCCTGACCATCTCACACACACACACACACACACACACACACACACACACACACACACACACACACACACACACACACACACACACACATACGCACCTTTATGTTTCAATGGGAAGTCTTGTGGGAACTTGTGGGCCTTCAAGCCACAATGGATGTCTTTCTATCTGTCCCTGGGTGTAGACATCTTTTAATAATGCAGCATCAGTTAATTTTGTCAGAGTCCTGAAATATAGATTGACAGTTTTAATTATTGTGTGACAGTTTTAATTCTTGTGTGTGTGTTCTTGTTTAACTATATTCGTGTGGTCCAAAAACTGGGTGTCCAGTATACTTGTGGGGTCCTGACAGCTTTGTGGGGCCAAAATGCTGGATCCCACAACTTTAAAGGGCTGTTTGAGGGTTAAGACTTGGATTAGGGTTAGAATTAGGGTGAGGGTAAGGGTTAAGGTTAGGCATTTAGTTGTGATGGTTAAGGTTAGGGTAAGGGGCTAGGGAATGCATTATGTCAATGACGGGTCCCCACAAAGATAGTGAAACGCACTATGTGTGTGTGTGTGTGTGTGTGTGTGTGTGGCCAAAATACTTTCTGTAATAATTTCTGATCTGCTGCTACATTATGAACCACCCAGACCTCTCAGGTCGTCTGGGACAGGTCTGCTTTCTGTCTCCAGAGTCAGAACTAAACAGGGGGAATCAGTGTTTAGTTTTTATGCACCACATATCTGGAACAAACTCCCAGAAAACTGCAGGTCCACCGCAACTCTGTTCTTTTAAATCAAGGCTGAAGACCTTTCTTTTTGATGCTGCCTTTCTTTAAATAATTGTTCACTTCTTATATGGGACTGTAACTTTTATTCTGGTATTTTTTCTGTTTTTATATTTTTAACTGTTACTGAAGTTACATTGTTGAAAAATGGAACTGTATGACATCTATGTTAGCATATAATGAGAATTAAAAAGTAAGTCCAGTGAGACCGATTGCGGGTGGATTACGAGTATCTAACAACGGCTTATACATTGTCCCACACTAGCGTCATAAAATCTTGTATTATCTGATTTTATATTGTTTTTAACTGCTCTTAAATGTTTTATGTAAAGCACTTTGAATTGCCCTGTTTCTGAAATGTGCTATGCAAATGCTGCCTTGCCGTGTGTGTGTGAGTGCGTGCGTGCGTGCGTGCGTGCGTGCGTGTATGTCTTTCCTAAGGTGGCTAAGTGTTTAACTGGTGTGTAGCTTAATCAATAGTACAGCGACATTTGCCCTTGTCATTACATTTCAGTAGAGAAGAAGCTTTCAGACTTCCTAATTCAGTAAGAAGAGTCACCATTAGAAAATGTGGGGAAGAAGTTCTGTAAATAATAAATGGTCACCAGCTTGCATTTAGGGTGGTTAGTTATGTTTGACCTATTATTGAATGTTGAGTAAATGCATTTTAGCACATTATAACATATTTAGCAATACAAAAAAACTGAACATTTTAATGTAGTCTGGTTTGAATGTGATTTTTATTTGAGCTCATTTAGGTGAGTAGTGCTGGTCCAATGATCAGAAAATTGCACTTTCAGGGTTAAAGGTTTAACTCCTACTGTGCCAATCAGTGCTAAAAGGTACTTAAAAGCAGTTTGGCTAAAGGCATCTGCAAAAAAAGAAGTCAAGATGTGAACTTTTGCGATATATTTTGATAAAGCTTCATAAACTCTCCTTTTGAAAAGCAGAGGGGCTCCATCCATTCCCATGATGGCAGCTGGATAATGGAGAGAATTGGGGTGAGCAAGTGAGAGAAGAAGATATTTTGACACTCAAACACAGAAATGGATGCCAGACAGAGGATGAAAAGGTAAAAGAACAGAAAGAACACAGAAAGAACTCACAGAGCAGCATGCGTGTCATGAAATGAAACAAAAAAAGCAAGTGAGCAGAAGAGAAGTGTGGCGTTATCAGGGCGCACCAGCCTCACCAGATATACTGTAATGTAGCAGTAGAGTAACAGGCACTATGGTGGAAACCCCATTTGCATTGAATGAGAGACCTCAGCCAAAACCTGCTGGCTGGACACGCATCCAGATGGGGGAAGCAGCAAACCTCCACTTCTTTTACCTCTCTCTCTGTCTCTCTGAAGCCACGTTAATTTTTCTTTCCTTATTGTCTTTTGTCTCAGACTTCTCTGTTTCTTTGTCTTATCGACTGTGTCATTATCTGTTCCATTTTCCCTCATTTATGTCAAAGGCACTGGTTGACAGACACCTAATGGTACTCTCACAAAGTGGGGTGTGTAACCGTGTGTGTATTAAAGTCTTACATGAAGTAGCTGGCGTTGCCCCATTATCTCCTTTCACTGGGACTTCACTGTTTTATCCCTTAGGAGGGAGAGATAAAAGAAAGTGAGAGAGGGAGAGTGAGACAAAAGAAAGAAACCAGATGATATTTGTGACAGAGAGACACTGATAAGATAAAAAAAAAAAGTTGCAGGAGGAACGGAAACTTCTAAACAACTGACACAAATACGAAACCATGATCCAACATTTCAATAAAAATAAAGCAGGGTATGATTTGCCTTAAGGGACACATAACTTGAAGTATAAAGGAACAGTTAAAATGAAAAATGTTAATAGGCAATGCTACAGTCTTTGTAAAAGGATACCAATGTATATCCATGCTATGTTATCTCAATAGACTGTCACAGATTGAAAAACAAGGAACAAGCTATGTAGAACATAATGAAAGGAGTATATTAGCATCGTTATTTTGATTCCAGCTCATCTGCACATTTAGAAAAAAAATCATATTTTTACTTAGAAGTCACTTAAGAACAGAATAGATACTGTGCTAATGAACCACTGTATAACGATTTGACATCTGTGAATCTCCACATTGACCATTTACTTAATGAATCGTTCCTAGTTAATTGAGTGAATTGACTCACCAGCCACAGCAGCATTATAAACCCAGTCAGCCATTCAGCATGTTTTAACTTTTCATGACACTTTAATGTTCTTCCAAACAGAGGATCTACGAATTGAAAAAGGTGCACATACAGTCTATTTACAGCCCATGTAGCTGTTTGTTATGCTATTTTGGATCAGTAAAAAAACTGCTTTAGTCAAGGTGTCATTTACCTGGATTAACACAGTGTAGCTGCACATCAATTCATGCAATTCATTGGAGAATTGGCTGAACCAAATTGAGTTGCTAAGTGAAGTTTCTGAAACGGACCATGGGAAGTCAAGGTGAGTCAATGGGCACAAAAATGGCACCTTTTTAATTTTTTAAGGACCTTTTCAGCATAACTTCTGCCATTATTGTTTTCCTGATGTAAGACTCAAAAACATGTACTTGAATATGAGTAATGGTAATAACCCCAAACTGTTTTTTTACTTACTGGAATGCGATTCGCACAGAGCAAGAAGTGACAACTGACTGCAAATTAGAAAGGGTTGGGCTGACTGGGTCCAAGGCTTGCTATTAAGAAATCTAAACTTAAAACCCCATAATGCCACATCAAGGACCCAGCAAGGTTCATTTAGCTCAGAACTGAGAGCGGAATACAGTTCCACAGAGTAAAAAAGAGCTGGGACCTTATCTGAATATTTTCATTACTGCTTGAGCTCTCTGAGGGTTGACTTTTATGTTATGGATCAACAGGCTTCCAAAGCAAATGAATAGAAGAGGGAGTGTGACTGAGAGAAACTGAAAGGGAGAGAGCCATATACAGTAGAGTAAGAAAGAAACAGTGTACATGTTAATATATTAAGTTACACTGTATACTGCACTCACCGTAGAATATCATTCTATCATATTAAGAGACAGAAAGGCGACCAATGTCAAGTAAAGTACAGAGGAAATCAGTTAAACACAATGGAAGATCCTTACCATCAGTACAGACTGGACACATTCTGCCACAGATTCACCCACATTAAAGGAACAGTTCACCCCAAAATAAAAAATGTTTTTCCTTTTACCTGTAGTGCTATTTATCAATCTAGATAGTTTTGGTGTGAGTTGCCCAGTGTTGGAGATATCGGCTGTATAGATGTCTGCCCGGTTATTTAAGATACTACACAGACTTAGTTGTAAGCACTTTCATGTAGGATCTATTTTCTTTCTACCGAGCTACACCCGCCAACCGCACAGCCGCGCAGAAGGAAGCGTACTCATGGACGAGAGGCTCATGCTCATAACAGCGCGAGATGTAAACATTAATGTCCTCCTTGGCTTAGCGTTAGCTAGCTTAGGTGAGCTAGCAGTATGGGTTAGCTATAAACTAGTCTCGCATTGCCAGACCTTCCTCCACAGCGCTGCGGAGGAGGGTCTGGCTAGTCCACACAGCATTACGGGATAGGAAAAAAAAACATGCTGTGGTTTATTGGCATTTCTTTAAACCAATCACAATCATCGTGGGCGGCGCTAAGCGCCAGACACAATGACGTGCCTCTGCAAAATAGCCTCGGGAAGGAACTTGTTTTGGTGGAACATGTGTACGTTCAAAAGTTGTTTAAGTCGTGCAACAGGAAACTCAGGACAGATAGTCTAGCTAGCTGTCTCAATTTACCCTGCAGAGAGCTGAGGAGCAGTTAACCATAGTCGTCATAAATCGACCGGAGTTTAGCATGCCAACACAAAGAAAGTGGAACGTGACAGACATCCGGCCTAAAAAGAGGGACATCCGGCGGAATTTCCGGCAGCACCTGAACAATCCCGGAAGGAACGTGTTTTTGACGTCGATATAGACTAGCTATAAACTAATCTCCATAAGTTAGCAATGTCGGACCACTCGTCCATGAGTAGTACTAACTCATTGTTCCTTTTTAAATTCATTCATTCATGCTTTTTTTTGTCAATCACAAATCCACTTTGACATTATTTTAGAACGAGACAATTACCCACGACCTTGCCCACAATTTTAAATGCTGGTGTTCATGTAAACAATGTACATGGTGAATTACTACATGCATCTCACTGACACTCTCATGGAGATTATTCTGTATTTTTCTGCATTTACTAAAATCCATATTTCACAATTTACTGGACTAATGTCATGTGGCTAAACTACTGATTCAACATCTCAATAAAAGCAATAATTCACTCCACCCTATGCAATTTGGGTTCAGGGCCCATCACTCAACAGAAACCGCCAACTGTTTGATTTTGGAAAAGGTTAAAGGATACTTATATAAGAGTTATTATGTTGGTGCTGTCTTCCTAGAACTAAAGCGAGCTTTTGATACTGTTAATCACAAAGTTCTTTTATCTAAATAAACATATTTTAATTTCTATGAGCAAGCTCTCAACTGGATAAAATCATACCTGTCCAGTAGAAAGCAATGTGTTCGTATCAATGATTCAAAGTCCCCACTGTGTGAATGTCCAGTAGGAGTCCCCCAAGGCTCCATACTTGGTCCAATCCCGTTTACACTGTATATAAATGACCTGCAGAGGCATGTAAAAATGTTGATGTGCAGATGTATGCAGATGATGCGGTAATCTTTACACATGCTAAGAACTACCAAGAGATAGCATCCACACTTACATCTGCAATGGCTCACATTGATGACTGGCTCACTAAGTCATGTCTCTACCTAAACACCCAAAAAACAGTTTGTATGGCGTTTACCAAACAAAACATGTGAGTTCCTTAGAGGACAGGAGCTTGATATTGTTAATGAATTCAAGTATCTAGCAGTCATATATGACTCCACCCTAACATTTAAAAGTCATGTAAAAAAGGTGCCCGCCTTCGCCATACAAATAAGTGGCGCATCAACGCATTCTCATTAACGGGTCTGTTTGATATCGTACGAAAATGAATGGACATCAAAACATATGATATCCTACGAAATTAGGAGACCACCGGCTGGTCACGTGTCACTGGTTGGCCACGTGACGCCGGCTGGCTACGAGCTCCATGACGCCTAGCAGCAGTTGCTAGTTGTTTAAGCCGCTACGGAGCTTCGCGATGCGGGCTACGGACCACAGTCACAGCTCGGTCGTAACAGCAGCAGTTAGTAGATGTGTTTAGCTGAAAATAGGTGACTTTGAGCCGGTTACAGAGCTGCCGCTCATTTCAGCGGATATCACGGTAAATTATATTCCACAAAATATGAGCGTTTTGCCGCAGCGAAAGTTAAGATTAGGCACCAAAACAACTAGTTAAGATTAGGAAAAGGATTGTGGTTTGGATTAAAACACTCCTAAGGAACACACATTCCCTGGGTGAAAGTCTATAGTTTTCCCCCGGGAAGCGAACTCAGCTCCCTGGCTCAAAAGTCCAGTGTTTTAACACCCATCCATCCATCCATCCATCCATCCACCCACCCCGACCACCTCCCTACGTTATGAAAATACACTTATGAATTACAGTGCATAACTTTCCGTAACTTTCTGAACGAATGGTTCATGAGAACAGGCTGGGCGCATCTACTGGCACAACGATATTTTCAGTGAGTGATATTTTCGTTTGGTCATTCCCTATATAGTTCACTATTTAATAAACCCTATTTAGAGGATAGTGAGTTAGGGAATGAGGGAACGGTTTTGAACACAGCTACTGTCCGTTGGAGAGAGCTTCAATAGAAGCCGGACGAGTGACACAGAGAGATCGAGCAGAGAGAGCCAGTGGGTCAGCGTGTTCCAAAGGGCTGTGCGGAAGCTGTTGCTTCAGAGTTGTGAAGCTATTGTTTATTGAGTTTACTGGCGTGTTTACAACTTTTCTCTTTAGTTTACATTTTGTGTAAAATATTCGTCTTTTTAGGATACCAATTTAAGTTGTGTTAGTTTAACAATAAATTATTTGATTTATCCTTGAACCTTTTACTCATTTCCCTTGGTTTTCCCCCAGGTTTTCTTAATTGTTGGTGTCTCTGCCCCTAGACATGAAAGGCACATAATTATTTTGATGGCTGGTCCAGGATCTTTGGGAGATCAGGACTGGTTTCTTTTCAAGTTAAAATATATCGTGGTTGCATTTTCCATTGTCTGATATTCTTTTTGTTTGACATTGCCCAGTGTGATTAGCCTGGAAATCCAGACCCAAATCCAAAGGATTAAGGGTCTAGCTATGAGTAATGAAAATGGCCCAACTCAAGGGGCGGCACCAAGCATGCATTTGAAAATATCACTGCACACAATTGGATAACACTACGACCAATGATTACTGACTGATTCCGGACTTTGATGTCGCAGCGCTGTCGTCATCTGTTTAGCTCGCCTCTGGCCCGCCTATATCAGATACACCGATGTGATTGGTGCAGCTCGGCTCCAAGGGCATGGGTAATGAGTATCATTACTCATTGCCAGAGTGACTCGCTGAGGAAATTCAAATTGTGCTTTCGCGAGAACTCTGGATTTCCAGAGTAAAGTATGATGCCTTTGTTTGTGAAACTGCTTCCTCAGTCTAGATAAAGCATGTATAAACGTGTTCAAATACTGTACATACATTTCACATGGATTCTCATTTTTAAAAACTCACAGATCACATTTAGCATGAGCTCAAAATGTTATTAGTATTTTATTTCTGTGATGATTTTGACATTCTTAGAAATTAGCTCATATCAGACATACAGACATAACAAGATGTGAAATCTGTAATGGAACACGCTGCCAAAGTGTTCTCGCAAATTAAACTGTTGAAATGATGGATGAGCACCATCACTAGGAGTATAAACTGATCACACACACACATCCTTACATGCAACTATACAACACATAAACACTGCAGAGAAACACTTATTAGAGTGTTACAAATGCAAATGTGGACACAAATACACACAGTTCAGATACACACAAAATAAAATCAGCTAATCCCGACACACACACACACACACACACACACACACACACACACACACACTATCTGGCTGGTGGTTAATTGCTGCCTCATTAAGTCTCTGTAAGTTTGTGATGACTGTATTACCGAAATAGTCACAGTGAGGCAATCAAAGAGTGACAGAGTGGAGACAGAAAATCACCCCTCCTTTCTCCTCCTTCTCTGCTACTGTACGATCTGTTCTTCACTGTGGGTGGATAGATGGATGGATGAATGGGAAATGGCAAAAGGGCACTCACATAACCAAATCAGAGAAGAAGAGTAGAGCGAAAGAGGGAGGTGTAAACGGTGCGAGGATGAAGGAGGGGGGGATTTATGATGAGGGGAGGGTATACGGTATAACATAGTAATGGGTAGTAAAAGAGAAATGGCAGCATAAATTTCAAACATGGGCAAAGACAGACAGCCAGAGTGACACACAAAGATAGGGAACGAGGATTTAAAAAAAAAAGCAGCAGTGAGAGAGTGGCAGATCATTTCAAGCCAGTTTGTGGTGTAATACCTTGGTGGAGCAGCCCCCCTGCCGAGCCAGTAATCCCCCTTCTTCTACAAAACAGAAAATAGAGAAAAGTTTGAGAAATGAACTAAATGCTGACTCCAGTGCCTCTTCGAAAAGAAGAGGGTCCAAAATATTATTGGATTATTTAGCTGATTTCACAGAGAGACAAGCCCATACTGAGGGTTTTCTTCACTGAACATTGCACACTCTGACCTGCTTACTGGCATTGTGTTTGTCTATTTCCAGCCAGAAACACTTGCCAGAGATGTTAGGAAGCTGCATGCAGACAGTATAACTTACCCAGTAGCACCGAGGCATTTACTGTAACGTAGACTCACTGTATTCCAGACACTTCAGACACAATAAGCACAGTAAAAGTCCCATAAAATATCAATGCGTGGAAAGACAAGCCTGGTTGGTTTAACTGTCTCTGGGGGCAGGGCTTACACACATGCTAGTATGCAAGTTTGATTGACACATTTTGGGCAAATCATTTAGAAGATTTTGGGCAAATCATTGAAAAAAGACACGGTGTCCGGATTACTGTGAGAGCTCATGGTATTCCGGACGGCTGGGAATTTCAAGTCGGACAAAATGCCTCTGTAAATGTGTATATCCCTTTCAAAAATATTTGCAAAAACAAACTCAATATTCAATGATGTCTTTAGAACGTTTCTGTGATTTTGATGGAGGGTTATCATGCTTTCAACCAGTACTTTGCGATCTTAAGTCTTTCCCTTCTGCCTGTCGTCCTGGCCGAAAACCCTCCCCTCGCCATTTTCTGAACGCCCATAGGCACACATTGGAAACTCACGTTGACGACTGGCTCTGGAAACTGGAGGTTGGTCGGAGTCAAAACAGAAGGAGACAAGGGTGACATATATGTATATATTGCCCATAAAATTAAGTATTTATTTATAGAATTTACAGGAAAAATGCCAAGTGTCCGGAATACAGTGAGCCTACATTACACCCCTATGATTTAAGCAACCGCTTAGGTTAGTCATAGCACATGCATGTCTACACTATCTGTTGGCTTCATAAAGGAAATTAATATTCATCCCAATACCTAGTCTGTCTGACAGCACATGCTCCTCTAATAGAGTTGGTGACCTGATTAGATTCTGGAGCAGCTTTTTATATAATTTTAAATATTAATTACAACAATTGTGTTAGTACTACTGTAACTGCTAATTGTTTTAAGTTATAGACTATGTGTGGACAACTTGACATTCATATTCATTATTTTTCCATTCGCATAACTGGGGACATTCGGTGCAGTATATCAGGATTATGGTGTGATATTAAGCAGCTCAAGTGTCTCTTGTCCACTTTTATGTGTGCTGTGGACATGTACTTCCATTTGTAAAGTGTCTGCTTCTCTTCACATGGAGAATTACAGTTAGGTGAAGGTGAGGTTATGGCTGACTAATCCACTTGGTTGCACTGGCTCAGTGTGAAACCGTTGGTGTCTTCATGGACGATAAACATTTGCCTCAAGATCCTACTGTGTGGTCATGTTTTCCATGCATAATTGTGTGATTACATTTGTCATCACAATGCCACAAAATTAAAGATGTGCTCTATTTTTTTAACTTCTGAAATTGTTCTTCAAATGAAATTCAAATTTGATTTGACACCATATCTGTTGTCATAATGTAACATAAACGTGATCCTGGTGATCGCATGTCAGCTGGTTGAAAATCTTAGAAAGAAGGGTGTAAAAATCTTATATGGCAGTAACTTCACAAAATAAAGTGACCAAAATATTATGGAACACAAGTGCGATGAGATGTTGACTTGCTCTGAGCAGGCAAGCGGTGGACTGTGCGAGACAAACTGACGCTTGGCGCTAAGATTGCAGTGTGCCACTGGATGGGCATCGCCACACTGTTTTACTGGCTTTATGTATGAGTGAGTGCCCCTGGGTGAAAACGTGTGTGCAAGGCTCTGCCTTGGTCTGTATGACCACCGTCCCTGCTGTCTCCCACTTCCTCTGCTTATCCGTACAATGTCTTGACTTTCCATATACTATTGAAAATTGTGGTTTGAGATCCGCCATTGGCCATGAGTAATCATATGGGTTGCATCTCATAACTCTTAAATTGCCCCCTCGAGTCCTCCACTTGCCTCCCTTCTTAGCGTCTTAGTCCCTCCCACGAGGAGGCACAGGAGAGACGCGAGGAAATCATGGGAGGAGAGAGGCAACGAGCAAATGTGTTTTAAGGGGATGAGAGGTCCTTTCCTCTGAAGCGTCACATGAATTTGTCAGCTGTGTAAGCAACTCCTTCAGCTACACGGCTTCTGGGAAGGCTGCTCTAGTATATCCTCACCTACAGCTCCTCGATGATCCCTCAGTCCTCGGGGCAGAAAATAAGGAGGGACAGAACAACTTCCGGTTCAGCCGAGGACTGAGGAGTCGAGGAGCTAAATAAGGCTGTTATGAGATGCAGCCATGGTCTGCAAAGATCTATGTGGCATAGGGGAAGGAGGAGAGTCATGTGTGTTTGAAGAGAGTTTAAGGCTACAGAGAGAGACCGGTCAGGTGTCACCATGACAACTTGTGTGATCAACGGGCTTATCACATTGCAGCTAAGTAGCTACATTTTTTTCTTCTTTTTTTTGAAAGCCCAGAAAGCTTTTTGAGAACAGTTTTGGTTACAGACAGCTATTGGTTAAATTCCATGAACTTCTCTCTAAAGTTCTCAAAGAAAAAACTTTTACTCTTTTGAGTCACTGGAGTCAAACTTGTATTTCATTAATTAGAAGATTCCCCAAACAAACTCTATAAATGAATTGAGATGAATCAACTGCTTGGAGTGTCAGTGATAATATGCACTCTTACACAGCAGAATTGCTTTGCATCACAATATTTTCCTGTATTTTCTTCATTGACAGCTTTACATTCTTTTAATTTATGTTCCTTTGATTAGAAAATGCTGATGAAATGAACTATATTGATGTCCTTGTGTTAAGTCACCAACAGCCACATGATCATACAGGAGCTCTACATGTTATACTTTATAGTACTAAGTAATAATATTCACATTTCAGTGACTTGGTGAACTCACTGTGTGATAAGTTTTGCTTACAACTACAGATGAGAGTTTTTCATCCTTTCCATGCTCCTTTGACTATTAAATGACCCCTCATCCACATGTCATTGAGGACTACTTTCCCAATCATAGAAATTAACATATAATTGTTTCGCCATTCCATGGAATCAAGTTCGAGTTATTTTGTATTTGTTAACATTTACCTTGCCTACAAGGATTTCAGTTGGCTTTTGCCGGAAAGTGCAATTCTTATATTGAGAGGGGTGATCATGTTTACTTCATACTGTATGCAGAGAGTTGTCTGGTTTGTTGCCATCTATATCTTATTTGGGTTGAAGAACTATACCAGTGGTTTTACCCCCTCAACAACTGTTCCTGGTGAAAATGGTTTAATTAATTTGATTAATTTCATTATCAGCTTGCCATGCTAACAAGGTCAATTTTGGTATATTTTCCTATAAGCAAAGTCATCCAAAACAATATGCAAATGAGTATGCCCATTATTGTTAGTAATTGTGTTATTATATCAGTTATTGTGACCCAAAACCTTTAAGAGTTAATTGCTTGAATATAGTGTTTTTCTTTGCAGTATCAACAGTATGATAGATAGCAGATACAATTGAAATGCCTGCAAACACATCTTCATGATGTATCTGACTCTGAATTACAGTTTGACTCTGTTTTGTCGTTCATGTGGCATGCTACACCCACATTTGCCTCATTAGAATAAAGTAATTTGGCAGCTTTCTCAGCTTACATGCAGCTTATCGCCCAAAAGCTCCTTCCTGTTGTTTACCTTATCTTTTGGCTGTTTCCAGTCTGTGGGACAAAAACAATCTATTTTCTGTTAAACATGTGCCTGACTGACTTGATTTGGAGCTCTGAGTCATTCACACAGGTGCTTTAGATGGTGGAGAAAACACAATAACACAGTGGGGGTGAGGTGGCAAAATGCTCTCAAATCTATTGATCGGGGATTGTGTCTAATGACTGTGTGTTTGTGTGTGTAATTATGCTCACTCAGGTTTTGCATCTATTTTGAGTGAAAATGACTCAGTAATGATGAGGAATTGGGGTAGAAAATCAACTTTGCTTCTCTGGATTCAAAGGCAGAGGTGCAGTTGCTCTGCAGCGCATAGTGTGCAGAGTACTTTTTTGGCAATGCAGAGTTTTTGGCTGCTAAAAAAAGCACATGACGATGATGTGTATTAAAGTTTAGGGGCTGACAACAGATTGTCAGGAACCAGGGTCATTAGTGTTTTGCTACACAGCTCCCAAAACATGCTTAATGCAAGTGCAAAAGACTGCCATTTTATCCCTGGTACAGAATACGTCTTAAGCCTTTCTATAAATGTCTGTTGGGTACACGTAGGGGTACAGATCAGATTATTGGCATATTATCAAAGATGTTTATCAATATTAATAAAGTTATGAATATGGTTATTAATAACTTTATCAAATCAACAAACAATCAAAACGGGGCACCACCCTGAAACTTCAGGGGCCAATATTGAACTGTGGAATAGTCTCATTTGTCAGTGGAAGGGTGAAATCCGAGCACTGACCTGTGTTTAACCAGCAATTAATACAATAAGTATACAAATAATCACAAACAACTGCTAATTAACGTATAGTAGAATTTATTAAAATCAAAATTATCAATGGCCAATCAATAATCCTTTAAGCAATTAAAACCAATATACGTTTCTTTTAAGTACAACAAAACAAAGCAAAACAAAACAGCATGTGGGAGACCCTGTGTGTGTGTGTGTGTGTGTGTGTGTGTGTGTGTGTGTGGATGTGAGAGAGTGAGTGTGAAAGAGTAGGGGGTGACGAGGTGTAGTCTAGCCAAAGACTACAAAAATGGCTACTCTTGTGAGCTGCACAAAACTGTTTCACCCCAAGAGGGCGGTATTGATAGGCTAGGCCTAAGATTAGCCGTTAGCTCATTCAGGCTAAGCTATGTGCTAACAACAATAGGCTAGCTGCTAAGCTAACGTGTCTGCACACGTGTGGCTGACCAGAGGGAGACACACAGGAGCGCAGAACTGTGGAGCGGTGCGTGCTCTGCAGTTTATGTGACTCGCTGTTGGCCAGCTGTTCACCTTAGTGCGTGTGTGTAACTAGCTATGTGTTCATATATGTGTGTGTGAGAGAAAGGTTAGAGAAGTAGGAAAGAAAGATATATATATACTTGGATCTAACAGTACCTAAAACTCCTCAGCAGTGGGAGAAGCAGAAAATAGCATTTACAGCCTGAACAAGCTAGCTACATATTCAACACAACATATCAACAATGCACCGTGATCAGAGTACATTCACAGAATAGATTTGACTCAGCGGTCACAATCATAGATTAATACATTACACGCGCAGCAGTAGCGCTGTATTAATCAGATCACATTAATGGTAACACAAAGTAGCAGCAATAGCAAATTACTCATTAATAAAACACACTATGTATCTCTGCCCAGACGTAAGCCTTCTTACTGTGTGTTCAGTCCGTTTGTCCGTAGGTTTCCACGAAAGAAACGGGGGTCCGTGTCTGCTCGTCAGCAGATCAGAGGAAGCTCTCCTTCCAAAAAGAGCAGACGGAAGGGAGCTAGAGTCGACTTGAGAAGACAAACGTTGTTTCCTTCTCCTGCAGATATGAAAACACTGGCGAGTGGTTTCAGAGGATCCACGGTGCTCCCAGCACCAAAATTAAATCCACTTTGTTTCAAAAATGGAAGTTTTAGCACAAACTTGTAGTGCTGACCTGTCGTCAACTGGAGTTGAGGTGGAAAGCATTTGTTTCTGTGTGTCATGCTGTAGTGACCAAAGTCACAGGGCAAAGACGAGAAGTGGGGGGTGACATGGAGTTTTATAGCTCAGGCCACCAGACCTGGCTCCATGCTGGTTTTATGGTACCTCTGAACCAATGGGAGAGTCAAAGTGAAGTTGAACGTGTCGAACCTTATCTGCAGGCCCCTCCCTGACGCCATTTTGCGTCTTTCTTAGCTCCTTTCCTTCATTTAGGAGTTTGGAGCAAGGGATGTGGACTTTACCGTAGGCCAAGATCCTTTGTCTGAAAGACCACATGGTCTCTGGGTCTTTTGTCTTTGAGTCACATGTTGACTGAAAACCCTTTGCTTGAAAAAGATAATGTTTAACCTCCTCGACGGTCCCAACAGTCCTACACTAGTCATGTGGTTTACTCTCAGAGTTTACCCACCAATTAAATATTTCTGGTTATGGGTCCACATTCTCAGACAGATGTGTTGGTTTTATCTGATGGGGTAATGCGTATTGTCAATAACAATCTGTCTGGATAAACATTCTCTCATTGTCGACAGAAAACAGTAAGGAAATGTGTGCTGGTCACGTGCAACCGCTCACATCGCGTATAAACACACTGATAGTGCTGGTGGAGCATATGGGAGTGCCAATAACACAGACACTTGTGCATATGCCATAACATCTGTCAAATCTTATTAGACCTTCACGCACAAGTATAGTAAGTTACCATCTGGGAATAAAATATGTTTGAATCTAAAGAAAACATTGTGTAATGTTCTTTATTTTGCTTTCTAGGAACAATCTTACCATAATATTAGCAATGTTTTTACATAGTGCCCCAATATAACCTTCCACTAATATTGTTATGACAATTTACAAACTTAAAAGAACATTGAATATATTCAAAGTAGGCCAAGTGAGCAACTGCCGTGGGGCCTCAGACTCTGAGATGGCCCAAAGGCTTCAGCATCACAGTATGGCATAGTAGTTGTGGTAATTTGGCTAATTGTAATTCAATCAGGAGAGACTTGGTTGCAGATATGCAAGATTTATTTGTAAGTTACATATGCAAAATATGAATTGTACATAGTCTTTGGAGATTAGACTCCATCGTATAAAATGTATATATGTTTTAAAGGGTTAGAAAAACCCAGACATATCCCCCGATGGAGTCTAGACACTGGTGGTGCGATGAAGGGGCACGAAGACCGGATCAAAGGAGTCGAAGGGAGCAGTCAGCCGGAAGAAGACCGAGAGTGCCGTGGGTAAAGATGCCTGGAGGTGGAAGGGGAGGAGGAGGGTTGCAATCTTCCTGAACTGACAACTGACAGCCGCAGAGGAGAGAAGAGATTTGTGTGTATTATTGTGAAATATATGGCCGATTCTGATTGGTTTAACTGAAAAGTGACTCCCTCGAAAACAGCTGATCAGTTTAGGAGAGAAGTGATAAAGTTATTGAAGTCTTCCTGAAAGAATTTACGCTGAGCTACATATGTTTCTGGCAAGTATGCACTACTAAAAAGCACAAAATAAATGTCAGGGGCCTTAAAGGACCCATATTGTAAAAGGTGATATTTTCATGTCTTTTTTTTTATTAAAAAGCAGGTAGAGGTGCTTTATAAATACTGTGAAAGTATTAAAACGCTCAATCCACGGATAAATGCACACAGCCCGTATTCAGAAACGGTACCTTTAAACGAGCCGTCAGGACTTCTGTACTGTTGTGATGTCACAACCAAGGTTATAATCATTAATGAAAACGAACGAAATAACGAAAACTAGGTGGGAAAACACATTGTCGTTAACTGAAATAAAAAAAAACGAGGCATTTCAAAAAAACGTTAACTAACAAACTGTAATGTCTGTTTGCAAAACTAACTAAAATAAAATAAAATTATCGAGTAAATGTCCTTAGTTTTCGTCTTTGTCAATGTCTTTCATAGAGCAATAACGTTATCTTTCAGAGTTGACATTTCCGACCATAGACATACAGTTTCCGACTGGTAACCCAGAAATTCCGATATTCCATTGTTAAATTGAACACAACATAGTCCATGCCCCTCGCTTGGCATCATTGCGGTACCGAAAGTTGGTAGAAAGCGGCAGAGTCCAATATGACTGTGTGTCAGATAAAAGCAAGTGCATTGCAGTGGAAGGTGGTATAATATGTGGACAATTTCTTAAAGGGAAAAATCCCACAAATTTGAAAGTTCATTTGAGAAGCGCGCACAAGGAGGCTAACCTAGCTTACCTGAATAAGGTAAAGGAGAATGCAACAGAAGAAGCTAACCCCAGCATGACGGAGACACCCGCAGGACAGAGAACACTACAGGAGTGCTTTCACCGAAGATCCGATAGCTGCTGGTTAGTTAATACGCATGAACACCACAAGCGGGAGGAAGCGTTGGTTAATCTGTTTATTAATACTGGGATGTCTACACGACTGTGTGAGTCTATTGCCTTCAAAAAGTTCGCCAATGTGCTCGAACCAAAGTTCAAAACACCTGGAGCTGCAAGAGTCAACAACCTTATTGGGGCTAAGATGGATACGGCAAAGCAGAAATTAAAAGAGATCATTAAGGATGCGAGGAAGCTGACCCTATGTGTAGATGGTTGGAGCAAGAGAGGATTAACAGCATCTTTTATGGGTGTGTCAGCTTGTTTTTACCATCCGCCCGGAGGCCAGGTTCACCATGCCCTGCTTAACCTGCACCAATTGGAGCACCCTCACACAGGGGAGTCCATTGCTCGCTGCATTGATCAGACATTAGATGCATGGGGTATAGGAGAAGACAAGGTGCTGCTCATTGTAACGGATAACGGCTCCAACATCGTCAAGGCTGTCCGGCTTGTCAGGGATAAAAAGCGAGAACAGAGCCGTGAGTCAGATGGTGCTGTCTCTCAGGCGTAGCCAAGAGGTGTAGGAGACGAGCAGGATGAACTGTGGATGGAGTCGGAGGGGTCAGACAAGGAGGATGAGGATGAGGAGGAGACTGAGATTGGAGGCGTTGGTGAGTGTGGTTAGAGGGACAAATGTATTTTTTAATGTTAAAAATGCAGTGTATTTAGGGCATTAAATTGGCAGTTTTTTCTCAGTCATTTTTGTGCATTTTTCAGATCAGAATTGAAATTCTCAAAACTGCTTGTTCATCTTCCACACCATGTAGTCACTTGAGCACATAATAAAAGCAATGTTCTTATTCTTTTGAACACATCAAATGCTTTGACACATTTATGCAAATGATTATGTACAATTGTCTGCTGTTTCTAATTCCTACATTATCAAGTGCTTATCATGTTGATCATAATGTATTCTACTGGTTCTCTGTTGATTAATCTTACGTCATATTTTCTATACATGTCTGAATGGATTAAGATATCCATTGTGTTTTTCTTTTCTGCATTACAATGGCACGCTCTGTCAACAAATTGCAGTACAAACAGTAAAAGTGTAACTGTGACGTGTCCAATCTCTTGCAGTGTATAACTTTGTACTGTTGAAATTGATATATTACATACAGAAAAAGTGCAGCCTTGTGCATTTTTAATCATTCTCATTAAAATCTTAGCCATAGTTTATATCAGAAAATACTTACAGAATACACTGTTACAACATGCTAAACATATTGACTGTGTGTAAACATTGACACAAGGACTTGTCATTCTGATGCACTGACATGTTCACTGACATTTACATTTGAGAGATAGAGAAATACACTTACTGTTTTGCAAATGTTAATGATTCAAGACATGTACTAAGGTGATTGAGAAAAACTGTAAAACTGTTGTGGATATTAACTAACTCTATACTGTTATGAACGCATGAAGGAAATGTCTTGTCAACTACTTAAGTTGGATTATTACAGAAATGTATGACTATTTTTTGTGCATTTTATATTTAATGCTGAAATTATTTAATTGTTTTCTCTTTTTGCTTTGCTAAGAACTTGACCTGCCAGAAGATGGGGAGAACAACAAGTTCCAGAGAATGCCATGCCTGGCCCACACCCTTCAGCTCACACTTAAAGATGCCATGAAACACATAAGTGTTCAGTCAGTCATAACAAAAGCAAGAAAAAGGTACACACTGTGAAGAAATCGTCAGCGGCTAATGAAGAATTGATCAAAAGATGTGGCAAAACTCTGGTCCGGGATTGTAGCACACGCTGGAACAGCACTTTTGATATGCTGAGAAGACTACTGGAGACCAGAGCAGAACTAAACCAACTAATTGAGAATTTTGGCATGGACACTCTTCTCACAAGCGATTGGGCTAAGCTGGAGAACCTTGTCAAGCTGCTTGAGCCCTTTGCTGTTCACACTGACCAGCTTCAGAGTGACAGTCAGTCACTCTCACAAGTAGTGCCATGCCTGCTCAACCTTGAGGCACACTTGCTGATGACTGCTGTTGGAAAGCCATTAGCTCAAGTACTGCAGAAGTCCTTGCGAGAACGTTTCGCTGGCATTCTTAGCCCTGATTCCATACAGTTTGAAGCAACACCAGCAGCAGCCTGCCTAATGGATCCAAGTGTTTCGCTGGTTCTTCAATCACCAGACACAGTGCCACTGAAGAGGGCAGCACAGTCCTTTGTGCAGAACCTGGCAGCTCAGTATCACCCAGCTGCTTCTCAGTATGATGGTGCTACTGCAAGGGCCACTCAAACTCCAACAGGAGCCCCTTTTGCTGTCCTTCAGAAATACCGCTTCCTTGCATCCCGTATAGAGGTCAACGTGTCCTCCACAAATCAGCCTAATCTGACCGATAGTCTGTTGATCGAAATGGAGAAGTATGTCTGCGAAGTCAAACAGGGAGTGTTTAATGAGACACCATTGCAGTTCTGGAGATCTAGAGAAGCTGTGTATCCAAAACTTGCCCCTGTGGCATTGGATCTCGTTAGTGCCCCTGCCTCACAAGCCTTTGTGGAGCGCATCTTCTCTTTGTGTGGACTGCTGTCATCTGGCCTGAGAAACAGAACAACCACATCTCTGGAGCAACGAGTTTTTCTCAAGATCAATAAGAAATTATTGCTTGACTGAAGTAAAGCCATCTCTCTCTTTCTCACCCATGCACACTCACACACGCACCCACAGCACACACGCACTAAAAATCTTGAAAAGCTGTATTTGAAACAGCTGATTCATTAATGCAAGGGACTTACATTCTTTTGTTTACCATGTTGGACTCAAGTCTATGTAAACTTAACATAGAAAAGCAAACCACATCAGCTTCCAGCTGAGATGGTGCAGTATCTTGCCAGCTGTCTGGATCTCAGTGTACTTGAAGTGTCCAAAATATTCACTCTTAATTAATGATGTCAAGTACAACATATGCAGTATTGTATTGCCATAGAGCTGCAGCACATGCACATAATGCTGGGCAGTCCAATTCATTGAGTAGCCAAGTTCATTTTGAGATGGTTCATCAAAATGTGTTGACCCTCTAGAGTTTATTTTTATTTTTCATGTTCTTTTCTCAGATTGAGCTCCCTGACACTCTGACAGCAATGTCATGTGTGGCTCAAAAATGGGTTGAATACATGCTGTTCATGTATGTCTTCTGTAGTCTGTTGGCTATTTAGGTTTTTTCCTAGCACACATCACTTACAGATGTTGCACTTACTGCGGCGTTTTGTGTAGACTGTTTACATATAATTGCCCATATGTACATTTTATGTACCTGTGTTATTGTTGAATACTGTGTGAATACATATTTCTAAAACTGTATGATGTTTTTGTTGTTATTACACAATACTTTTTTTCTGACCTTTTTGAATCTTGCCCCCAACAATTAATCAATATTACAAAAAAGACTAAAACTAAGCATTTTCAAAAAATAAAAACTAAACTAAACTAGCAAACCCACTTTAAAAACCAATTAAAACTAAACTGAATTTAAAAACAAAAAGTCAAAACGAAATAAAAATAAAAACTAATGACTAAGCATTTTCAAAAAATTAAAACTAAACTAAACTAGCAAACCCACTTTAAAAACTAATTCAAACTAAACTGAATTTAAAAACAAAAAGTAAAAACGAAATAAAAATAAAAACTAATGAAAAATGCAAAACTATAATAACCTTGGTCACAACTATACTATATTTAGGTAAAAAGTGACGCTACAGTGCCGTTACTGTCATTCCCCGGAGACTCTGAGAGCTCAGATGCAGATGACCCGGAAACGCTGACCAATCAAAGCAGACTGGGCTTTTTGGAGAGGGGGCCTTAAAGAGACAGGAATTAAAATGGAGCGTTTCAGACAGAGGGTGAACACAGGTATATTCAGACAGACAGTATAAAAAAAAAAATGTTTTATGAACATTAAAACATGTAAACATGTTCTAGTAGAAACCAAACCAAAAGTAGTAGAGTATGAACCTGAAAATGAGCATGATATGGCACATGGTGACACCTATGTTATCATATAATGTTGAGGCCCCATCTCTCAGAGGGATGGAAGTGACATTAAATATATTTCAAAATACTTACAGAATGCTGCAGCTGGAGTCAGCTTCAACCGTTCTTAAATCTCATGTGTCATTCGCTTCGTAGAGCCCCTCCTCTGGCAGTACTGCAAGGGGATTGACACCTGCATATCTCTAGGCCATGATCCAGCCCTATGCCCGTATACACCTTTCAGCCATAATGTGCCCAAACCCATCAGTGTTGTGATCTGCATTCTGACACTTTCAGACAGGTTTGACCCTTCTGCGTATTGCCAATGATGTACTGACCTTCCCATATCTGTCAGAGGACTCCCAAGCATACTTCTTAGAAGAAAAAAAAAATCTTTTTAAGAATAGTAGGTTATTCTTTTCAATAGTTATTCTTTGCTTTCACATTTGCCTTAAAAAAACGGCTCTAACTGTCCTGATATATTGAGGCAGTTTATTTTGCAATGACCATTACTTCTGTCTTGGCGTACATGGTTGCTTTGTGGTCATGAATATTATATAGGGGCACCAAAACAATTTCAACATGAATTAAAACACATAATTACTTTATGATATTTTCAGTGTTCCTCATGTTTAACAGTATGCTTGTACATTTCAAGCTGAGCACGGTGCTGGCTCACATCCCATCTCTCCAGTACAACCATCTGTCATGACACGCAATCCATCATCTTTGCTAGGTAACATCACGTCTGGGGTACACCGTGCTCTGATAGGCCTTATTTCCCTCTCCATTCATCTACTTTGCAAAATAATGATGTTTATCTCCTTCCATTGCTACACATAGGATTCCCAGTCCTGCATCTTATTATATACAAAATGTATGAACATTCAAGTGCTGGAATTCTTCAAAGTTTTGGAGCAGGACAGAGACGGAGCAGACGAATGGCAGAGAGGAAGAGGAGCGCTGTGTGGCTATATTTTCATCCCAAAAATGAACGGCAAGCTGTATAATTTGTAAAAAGGCTGTAAGATACAGTGTTAACACAACAAATGTATACAAGCATATCCTGGGTTTTAACTTTAACCAAAGGAAAAATCACAAAACCACTTAAAGGTCACGAAAATTCATTCAGATTTAGCAATTTGTTGATGCATCCACCTTAATTATTAAACGTATCGGTACCGTATCGGTATCAGCGATACTAGCCCTGTATTTACTCGGTATCAGATCGATACCAATTTTTGTAGTATCGCACACCACTAAATTATACAAAGTTTTTTTTACCAGATACAGGTCTAGTGAAATATAATAACGTTAATTCAAGTGATCAACAGTGTGTGGGATTTTTTGCTTTGCTTCTCAGTCCACAAAGTTTTTGGTCTTATGAATCCCTCACTAAGCCTTAGTGGTGTGCAAGAACATTTACATACATTTTACTTTTAAAATATTTCATTGCATTTATGCAACCTTTATAACAATGTTCTATAACATAACACATTGTGCAAAAGTGAGATTAGGTTAGACAATTTCTCAGACAGGCATGACCCAAATGTTCTCTTACCATATACTGTAGCATTACAGTGTGTTACCAATTTGGTCATCATATTATGTTTTGTTGCCAATATTAGTATTCTGTTCCTATAGAAAGCTTTGCCCTTTTTCTAATAGATAGTGACATGCTAGCGATTGGCATGAAGCTAACGTCAGCATGAGATTAGCATTGCAGGGATGATGGCTTCTGGTCTGTGTCAATATTAGTATTATCTTGTCTCTGCTGGTGGCACCTGCCGGAAAAATTAAAATGCACATGAGCTGGTGTAATAAGCATCTTACTGAGATGACTGAGAGGTATTGATTATGTATTGCTGATGTTTGCAGAAGCAATTACCTAACACAGTATGGATCACGACGTGGCATTTTCGGATGAGACTGCAGATTTTGAACGCTTTACTTGAATCAAGTCAAAATTGTTTTTCCAAGTTGTTAAAACATGGCAGATTAACCGTGGCATAAGGGGAATCTTAAGGTCACAAAACAGGTTCTTACTCTGAAACAGTCACTTGTTGCTGCAATAAAAAAATGTTTTCACTCATCTTTTGGATCTGTGCAGCAAAATGTTGATACTGATGCCATGAAAAAGTAAAATGGGCATCCTTTTTAAATTTTAAATAAACATACAAATGTTGCCAGAGCATGGTAGCTGCTGGAAAGGTGCCAGTTAGCCTCCTGCGCATTATCTGAGGCATATGAGGCGGTCCCTCACACTGGCATCTCTCCATACATTAATGCATGTATACAGGGGTGTGTGTGTGTGTGTGTGTGTGTGTGTGTGTGTGTGTGTGTGTGTGTGTGTGTGTGTGTGTGTGTGCGCGCGTGCGTGCGTGCGTGTGTGTGATAATAGAACTACAGAGTAAAAAAAAAAATGAATTGAAGCATACATTCTTCTATATAACATACAGCCATGTCGACATGCCACGTCTGAGCCCTTGCACGTTCGCCTACATACAGCCTAGAGAAGCATAATTCCAGTTTAAGTACAAAGTGCATTGTGCAGCTCCTTGATTAAGCAAAGTTTTGTATCTAAGGTGTGGCAAAATCAGAAAGGGCAGACTTTAGGGATAGGGGGCAAGAAATGGGTCGCAGCAGAAATGCCCTGCCAGGACTTCATTCTACTTTCACAGACAATCTTTGACTCCACTCAGGCACTCTAACATCCTTGCGGAGTAAATGGATGTGAGGAAATGAATAACTGGGCTCATTTCTCTCTTTCCTGAATCTACCACTTTGATTCTGCAACAATCTGAGAAGTGCCCCTTATCATCATCCAATCAGAGAGATTTAAACCACTTCCAGCTATCTTTTAGCTTCCCTCAAACGTCTGCCTGCTAAAAGGGATGTTTTTGAAAAGGTGCTGAAAATACCATTTATATCTGCTCACTGTTTTTTTCTCACTTGAGAATTATCTTATCATACCTGGGAATATTTGTGGTCTCTCAATTTAGGGATCATGGCCAAACAGGGATTTGTTGCCATTTTCTGTCAAATTAACTATTCATTGAATTTTAAATTTCATATCAGTTGCGACATGAGTTTCTGAGGCAATGTTCAGTTTCCGATATTTTGGCTGTTGTATTCGTCATGCCTCGCATGTCTTTGTTCCGTTAGTGCTGTTTTCAATAGACTAAATGACAGGTTCTAAAATACGCAGATGAAAATTGGGAAAAATGGGGAAGAGGGTTAAGGTATAGGCAATGGAAAATGTAGGGGGAATAAAAAAAATAAGACCAGGCAGAGGAGATAACCCAACAGGACTCAGCACTCCATGACTCCTGGTCTGCATGGCACCGTGCTGTCCTTTGGGTGGATGGCTGAAACAAGGGTATTGATTTCCTCTGCCGAATCTGGGTTTTGTAATCGGGGGCAATGGTCCAAAGGGGGATTGACAGAAAGTGCCTGTCTGTGAGATAAAATAAGTCTTTGGAGTGAAGGACTATTGCCCCCATGCATAAAAAGCTATTATTTAAGATCTGAATGTAAATTGTTCTCCCCTTAGAGAACCGCTTTCACTCAGGTTTTTATTCATGACAGGTGCTGCATGAGGTGTAATACACTCTGTGCATTCTAACATGTTGAATGAACTCCTTAGTTACTTGATGTGTAGTCTATATCCTTGACGTTCCACTTCCGGGATTGCTCCGGTGCCGCAGGAAATTCCGCCAGATGCATGTATTTTCGCCGATGTCCGTTTCCTTCCGCTTTCTTCGTGTTGGAATTTTAAACTCCAGTGGATTTCATGAGGACTATGGTTAACTGCTTCTCAGATCTCTGCAGGGTAAATCCAGAGAGCTAGCTAGACTATCTGTCCAATCTGAGTTTTCTCTCGCACAACTATTTTACAGGGGCTCCGTGTGGAGCTTAGCGCCGCCCATGACGATTGTGATTGGTCTAAAGAAATACCAATAAACCAGAGCATGTTTTTCTCCCATCCCAGACTGCTGTGTGACCTAGCAAGACTCTCCTCCGCTCCGCTGCGTGTGGATGGTCTGGCAAAGCGAGACTACTTGATGTGTGAAAAAAAAAAAAGATCACTTCATCGGTAAAAGTAGCACACCATACCAGATTAAGCTCTAGAGAATGAATAATAATAATAATAATAATAATAATAATAATAATAATAAAACATATGGATTAGCTAGTACTTTATTTCATGTTTTTTGGTTCAAACACTTGACCTTGACAGAGCAGTGCTGTAAAATGTTATGTCACGCCGCGGGGGACTGATTGACTGCAAGCGTATCAGTCTTTCATTTCTTTATTTCATTCTATTTTCTTGTTTGTTTTCTGAGAACGTTGTTTGCAAGTGAAAGGGTAAAAAATCCAAGTCTTGAAATTGTTTATTGGTGTGTATTATAAAAGTCTGATTCACACT
Source organism: Sander lucioperca (assembly GCF_008315115.2). Classification (NCBI taxonomy): domain Eukaryota; kingdom Metazoa; phylum Chordata; class Actinopteri; order Perciformes; family Percidae; genus Sander; species Sander lucioperca. The sequence goes on along the minus strand of NC_050173.1, from coordinate 14,020,286 downwards.
GAACATACAGTACTTCATCACTCAACGCATGCCTAATCATGGATTTTTCTGAGAACAGAAATCCTTCTTTGTTTTGCATTTGGACACCAACTGACTCGCTTGACTAAATCCCTTCACTTAAGACTCAAGAGGGAAGAAAATGGCAAAAAACACAGTGTGTGTTTGTGTGTATGATGCATTGCAAGACACTTGTGACGAGACACATGTAGAAGAAAAGAAAATTCCTTTTTGATGAGATACCTGTAAATAAAAAGAAAACTCCTCTGAACAACAGTGATATTTGGTGAGGGAAAAAAAAAACTTTACAAAGAAAAAAGTCACTTAAAAAGTTATGGCAGCAGTTCGAGGCTGTGGGATTAAATATTTAAAATCAGGCATTTGCTCATGCTGGCTCGACTTTATCAAGGCTTCAACGCCAAACCAAGGTAAAACAAACAGTTATGCGTGTCAGTCATTTGACAAGGACAGATTGTTGTTCATTTATGCCGAAGGTGCAAAGTCAGACACACTAATTATGATCCATTTGTACCTCTGTCCAAATCACACAGCGTTCCATATAATTTGTAATTCTTTAAATGTGTAAATAATGTAAATTTACCTTTTTGATTACAAGCTTTTCGGTAACACTTTATAATTAATGGTACATGAATTATCATGAAAAAGCATGCATTCATTCATTCATGTAGTACTTCATGAACTATCAGTAACGTACAAGGATTAATAGTTTCTCATTTATGACTTAATGCAGGAACAATACGTTAATGAATGCATCAATTAAGGTATCTGAATAATTATGTCTTCTGATTTATTAATGATGTTCATGTCTTCTTCAAAAAAACTGACCAGTCCTAGCAGGTTTCTTATATTCTTAAAAACATTGAATTGTTGTTATCATTGTTAACTAAACATGACTTATTAATAACTTCATAATGTCTGTGGCCCTTCAAATAAAGTGCTGAACCTGGTCCATCTTTAACATTGATACATATGCTGACGACACCCAAATATACCTAGCTTTGACACCTAATGATTATGGCCCTCTTGATTCTCTTTGTCATTGTATTGAGCAAATTAATCACTGGGTGTCTCAGAACTTCCTCCAGCTAAACAAAGACAAAACTGAAGCAATAATTTTTGGTAAAAAGGAGGAAAGAGATAGGATTGCCACCATTCTCAACAAAAAAGGACTTAAAACAAAGGATACTGTTAGAAATCTTGGCGTCCTCATAGACAGCGATCTAACTTTTAACAGCCACATGAAAGCAATTACTAAATCAGCATTTTACCATCTCAAAAACATTACCAAACTTAGGGGTTTTATGTCAAAAGATGACTTAGAGAAACTGATTCATGCTTTTATTTCCAGTAGGGTTGATTATTGCAATGGGCTGTTCACTGGCCTTCCAAAAAAGACCCTTAAACAGCTTCAAATGATACAAAACGCAGCAGTCAGAGTTCTTACAAAAACAAAAAGAACTGAGCACATAAACCCTGTTTTGAAATCCCTGCACTGGCTCCCAGTAAATTACAGGATTGACTTTAAAGCATTGCTGCTTGTTTTCAAGTCACTTAATGAAATAGGGCCAAAGTATATATCGGACATGTTTCTGCAGTATGTACCACTCAGGTCTCTCAGATCAGAGCAGAAACATCTTTTAGAAAAACCCACTGCCCGCACCAATCAGGGTGAAGCAGCACTTAGCCATTATGCGGCTCACCTCTGGAACCAACTTCCAGAAGGCATCAAAAACAACCCAACTACAGATGCCTTCTGCTAATGCTTCACTGAAGCATTATTACTTATTGTGGTAGACCGAGGATTTTTAATATTCTTTTCTTTATTTTATTTTATGCTTTTATCTTTAACTGTTTTTATGATCATGTACTGGCCGTTGCTTTTGTTTTGTGTGAAGCACATTGTATTGCCACAGGTATGAAATGTGCTATATAAATAAACTTGACTTGTCTTGACATAGATATGATTAATGGTGGCATAACATAAATGTATTAAGAATTAAAGGGGTGGGTTGGCAAAATGATACTGAGGTCACTACATTGACACAAATACAGTATACTGCAGATGCATTTTTATAGTTGCTTTATTCACAACATACGGCACTTAAACAGTAATGCCTGAGGACAATGCTCACCCAAGTAGGATATTTATGAATTTTACTTTTTACTAACTTCTAAGTGTCTGAACAACAGAAATGTCTTGACATTTTTATTGTATTTGAGGGGTCACAGAGATTGGGGCATATGCCACCATTAATCATATCTTATTTATCAATGTTAAAGATGAAGCAGGTCAGCCCTTTACTTGAAGGGCCACAAACAATGCTGAAGTAATGAAGAAGTAAGGTTTACTGTAGTTAATCAAGGTCACAACACTATGATTCAGTTTCTTTAGCCTGTCACTTTAACTACAGATATACCTATGAAGAATACATGAACATCGTTAATAAATCAGAAATCATGATGATTGAAATACCGTGATTGATGCATTAATTAACGTATTGTTCCTGCATTAAGTCATGAATGAGATACTATGAATCCTTGTACATTACTGGTAGTAAATGAAGTACTACATGAATGAAAGCATGATTTTTCATGCATGAAGTCATGCATGAATTCATGATAATTCATCGACCATTAATTATAAAGTGTTATTAATTATAAAGCTTTTCCTATCTTCAGATGCCTGTGTCAGCCTCTCACAACACAGCGGCCTCTATTTGTTCAAGTAAATCAATGTACCTGTATGCATGGCTGTGCTGCGTGTTGGTGCATTTAGGCCCATGTGATCAGGTGTGTGTCTAATAGGTGCTCTAACCTTGATTTCTCTATGTGTGTGTGAGGCTTCAGGTTTCATCTGCCAATAAGCCCCGCTGCTGGAGAGGGAACTGAACCATGGAGGAATTCGGTTGGCAGGTGTAAGGGTCAGAGAGTCTGCAGCATCACTATACGGAAAGCAGACTAACTGAGAGACAGGCGGGCAGGGAGGCAGAGCGACAGAGCAGCAGACAGTTACGCAATGTTGACAGGGAAAGAAGAGAGACAGGTGAAGGAAATGGTCGGAAAATCAGACAACCAAAGAATGTCGATGAATATGCAATCTGACAAGGGGTCACATGGATATTCAGACAGGGACAAAAGAGAGTGCAGACTTATATGTGTTCCAACCAGGCGGCAGGACATGGCATGTGAAATCAGATGAGCCTGCATGCAGGAAGACAGGAGGAAGGCTGCAGAGCAAAGACAGGCAAACAGGAAGTTAGATAAAGAAATCGAAAGTGGAAGGACAGACAGACTGGCAGCCAAGAAAGGAAAACAAAAAAGTAGCCTAATAAAGACAAAGGCAGTGCTGGAAAAAAAACATTTTAATGTATGTTTTTACGTTTTGGTTTCACTGACTTTTATGTAAAAATACAAAAAAATCTTAAGTCACAAAGTTTCTCGGAGACAATGGCATGTATTTTCCCAAGGGACTGAAGGAAAATGTGTTGTTTCCGTCAGACAGCTGAGCCAGAGATCACAACACAAAAAATAAAACACAAGTGTATTACAGTTGGAAAAAGTCTCATATCCACTGCTCACTGATTCTGAAGGAGAAAGGGAGGCAGCTGTGTGCGAGGCGCTCGCACCACCAGCAAGCTCCTGTTTGACACACAGCTGGTTTAGTTTTACAAGAAGTAACATATGTACACAAGTCTCTACGTGTGGAACTAACTGTGGAAGAATGAACGATTAAGTGTGTGTTCAAGAGAACTGATCATATTAGTAATGTTCCAAACTGCAAACATGCGTTGTCATCTTTAATTTCACTTTAGAATCACTGATCAGTAGTAGTAGTAGCTGGCAATGTGTGATGCTAAACTTGAATTACAGGCAGCAAACTATATTTACTTTTAACTTCTATATATCATCTGCAACTCTCTGACACAGTGAAGATGTATAGTGAAACAATTACATGTTCCTTGCCAGAAATAACTCTCAATCACTACTAACTAATAGCATCCGCATGTATTGTGTTTTAAACAGGGATGCACCGAATCCAGGATTCGGCTTCGGATTCGGACGGATATTGGGCTTTTTGACGGGGTTCGGTTTCTGCTGAACCTTAGAATTTTTTTCCACCGAACCGAACCCTACGCTTGCACTACGCTGGTCGACGTAATGACACCGCCATTGATTACGGGAAGGTTTTTGTGTAGGCGGACTGTTCAATGCAGTAGGCTGTGAGAAAGTGAAAATGGAACTCGTGAGAAGAAAAAGTGTTGTGTGGCAGTACTTTCAGTCAAAAGAAGGCGATTCAAGTCGAGCTACATGTTCAATTTGCAATGGCGATTTGTCTCGTGGTGACAAGGACCCTAAACAATATACAACATCGCCGCTGTTAAAACATTTGCGTATGAAACATCCGAAAGAAAACGAGTTGTGCATGAAGGAATCTACAGACAGCAGCCAAAATGCAGCAACTTCAGGTACGGCAAAGGAAGGACAGTCACAACTAAAAACTTGTGTTAACCAGACAATTATACAGTGTTTATATATATATATATATATATATATATATATATATATATATAAACATATATATATATATATATATATATATAAACACTGTATAATTGTCTGGTTAACACAAGTTTTTAGTATATATATATATATATATGTATATATACTCTATATGTATATATACTCTATATGTATATTCTTTTTTTTACAATTAAAATAAAATAAAATTAAAAAATACACTGCTGTGGACGTTGTTTACTTCATTAATGTGTACTGTGTTAAGGACTGAGGATGGGAGTAGGATTCGGTATTCGGTTTCGGATTCGGCAGAATCTTAACCAGTGGATTCGGTATTCGGCCGAACCCCAAAAATCTGGATTCGTTGCATCCCTAGAGTCAAAAGAAATCTGATATATTGGTTGTATTATCTAGATTGCTAATAGATACTAGATTGTAATGAGGGGTATACTGTACAGTATGATGTAATTATTTGATTTCTTTTTAGTACAGTACATTTCACAAGGGAAGGCTGAAATAAAACGGCTCTCCCAAAAATTCAGGCTACTCTCCCTTCAGCAGAAACAAAACTTAAAAATCCCTCCCCTTCAGTCCCCTTATAAATGTTCATTTAGTCCCTAAAATGTCCCATGAGAGGCCCGTGGGGAAACTAGCTCAGATAAGATGGTGGAAAAACATGAAGTGGGAACTTCCTCCACTGAGCTCAATTCAAATGGCGGAGGTAATCTTCACCATTTGTGTGATTAAACTGTATTTTCATCAAGAGCTGGAATTAGAATTAACACCCTAACTCTGACGCCTTTTAGAAAGTCCTTTGCAGCATACTGTACGGCTGCCTGATATCCCGTTCTGGCAGTGCAAAATGTGATAGCAAAAAAAATAAATTAAAAGGAATTGCTTTTTTGGTGCAACAACAACTATGATGGCTCTTTCAAAGATTCACTCTTAAATCTCACCTTGAATCTTTCACTCAATGCAATTTTCTCCCTTTTTTGTCCTCCCTCTGTTGTTTTCTTCTTCTTCAATAACATATCTTTCTCTTGTATGTGTAATACCCTCGATTCTTTGAAGAGGTTGCAGCTGAAGCAGCCGCTCGTATCGCCTCTCATTCCTCAGCCTTGCTCTTCTCTTTCCTCTTCTCCCGTCATAACGGCATACACTTCTCTTCCCCTCACCTCCACATCTGCTCCTCCTCTCTCTCCTCTCCTCACTCTCAATCTTTTCTCCTCCCATCAATCCCCCCCATTTCCATCTTTACCACCTATGCTCCTCTTCCCTCTCCATCACCTCTGCCTCTCTTCCTCCTCCTTCTCCCCCAGTCCCCTTTGGTCATCACTTCCTCCTCCTCTCCCTCCTCTCCTGTCAAAATCTATAATCTCTGTCTCTCTCCCTTTTCCTTCCAGTCCCCTTTTTTGAGGTCATGCTGTATCCGTTCGATCAGGGCCATTGATCTTCCAATACGCCGGTAGGCGTGCCTCTCATTTCAAGACAGACCATTAGCCAATCATTAATCTAGATCAGACCATTAACCTATCATTAATCTGGGACGCTATTTAAACTGAGGCTGCTGATTGGGTCAATGGTGACCTCTGACCTGTGGGTTACCGCAGCAACATGAGGCACATCAGTTCAACATCCCCTCCTTCAGCAGCTGTTAATGAGCTAATTGGGTGTACGTAGATAGGATTAAATAAAAACAATGCTATTAAGAGCAGGTGGCTGTCTGGTTTTGTTTACATTGGCTGAGCACATGCACACACATGCATGCACGCACACACACACACACACACACTGCAGGCCATATCTACAAAAAGATCTCACAAATCCACCTATATAACATCTAATCAATGTGTTGCACAAAGTTGTTTTTTTTACATGTTTGGATTATGCATAAAAGATGAGCTTCTGCTGCTTTTAAATCCTGCCACCTTCTGTACACGTGTTCACTTTTAACGCCCCTAAATCATGCGGTTTCCTCCAAGCTCAGCGCTGACTCCTTTGAAACTAAATTGTGACATGTGTGAGCAGAGCTGAGGGGACATTTTGGCATTTGCAGGATGAGATTTTCTGCTGTTAACAAAATCTGGGTGTACTGTTAAAAAAAAAAAACAACACAGTTTAACATGTGAGCCTGGTTTCAAAAACCTTGTCATGAACTGAACAGTAGAGTTGCAGACATCATATTATACTTTCACAAACAGTAAATCTACTATGTATGCAAAAAAATACCATACATCTGAATCAACACCTCTATGACAGCTTCACACATTCTGGTATTTATTGCAGCGTTGCTGTTTAGATGACTGCTACATACAGCTAAAGCAACGGTTAAAATGATTTGATCTGATGCATGGTATCTGCAGGCTCCCCCTCCAACCGACCTTTGTCATGTCGCCTTTTTCCTTTTCCTTACAATTGTTTTTGCTATCTATCTATTTGTATATTTACCCCCCATGTGTTTATTTATTTGGTTGTGTCTTTTTTTTGCCTTATGTAACTTATTCATTCATAACCTACCCCTCGCCACTGTTGAAGGGGATGGGGTGGGGGCTAAAGTGAGGAGTTGTTTAATCTCATTGGAACGTGCAGGCGCAGAAGACCGCGCTCTCGTGCAGGAGGTCTCGCCTGGACAAGTGCCGGTACAGAGGTTGACTAAAGCCAAGCTCAGCGCGCGCTCTGGAAAGCTTCTGCTTGGTTGTTTAACAAAGGGGGGGGGGGGAACATTTCTTTTTTTTTTTAATCTCGAGTACCGGAGAGTTGTTGCTGCGCTCTGGATAAAAATGGGATCATTTTCATTCGAAGCCATCAGATGTTTCCAGTGGTGGATTTCATTGTTTTGGAATATGTTTGATGAGCATTAAGCTTTTTTTTCTCGACATTTCCTCCCCTGGGCTTGCCTACACACTCTGCTTCATTTTTTTTCTGCCGCTGGAATATATGAAACAAATTACCGTTTGATTCCACGACCTGTTCAATAACCAAAAGGCTTGAATGATGAAAATCTTTTGAGATGAAAAACAGCACTTTTAGGGATAATTTTTTGCTTGTGCGCGGCTCGTGTCTAATCTCGCGCCTCAGCAGCCTGTTGTCCGTGTCCGTGGAGAAACGCACAACTTTGCCGCGAGCTGGAGCCGGAGCTGGAGTTGGGGCTGCAGCTGGTCTGAGCGGCGCGCCAGGGCCACACGCAGGGGGCCAGGAGGGGGATCAACGGAGCGGCCCCGGTGTTCCGCCGTTCTGTGGTTGGACGGGGCATCCGGTGCAGCTGTGGAGCGCGGATGATGAAGACGGTGGTGATGATGATGATGAGGATGAATGGCCCGGCAGCTCGAGCTGGCACCGGGGTCTCGCCACCATTATGTTTACTGTTGTGCGCTCTAGTCTTCCTCACGCCGTGCGCTCACTCTCACCCGCAGCCGTGCCAGGTGCTGAAACGCATCGGCCACACGGTTCGGGTCGGGGCTCTGCACGTTCAGCCTCGCTTGCTTCCCGCCCATGCCGACAGCGGTGCTGAGGACTGGGACACCGATCGAGGTTTGATAGGGAGGGGAGAGCGGCGGATGGAGTTGGAAAAGCAGGTTAAAACAAGTGCCGGTGCGCCTGGATATGGAAGCCTCAGGTCTAGAGGCGCCGTTAATAGCCAGCGGGGATCCAGCAGGAGTAAGAACCAGGCACGACAGCGAGAGGAGAACAGCTCGAGGGAGAACCGCGTGTTTGCACCCCGAGACTCAGTCCTACTCGCGGTCGAGGCTCTCAACCGGGCCGGCTTGTTGCCATACAATTTATCCCTGGAGCTTGTCATGGCCGTTGGGTCCGGACTCGGCGAGCTGCCCGCGTTCTCCTCCTCCTCTGCGGGCAGCCCCGAAAGCGAAGACCCGTTGTCCTTCGTGGAGAGCGTGTGTCACACCGTGGTCGTGCAGGGGGTTTCCGCCATGATCTCCTTTCCACGGAACCGGGACGAGTTCGTCAACTTGGAGTTCGTCTCGCTTGCGCTTCGGGTGCCAGTAGTCAGCGTTGTGCAGAGGGAGTTTACGCGCCACAGTGAGGTAAAAAGTTATGGTTACACTTTCCTTGAAGGTATCTACATAAGAGTGACACGACACTGTCGTGAACGTGTCATAAACATTATAAACAAGTCATAAACGTTTATGGTTTTTGTCATGACAAGTTATGGTTAGGGTTAGAGTTAGGATTCATGTGTTCATGACAGTGTCTCTGTATGTATCTGTGACTCTTATGATACCTTCAAGTAAAGTGTTACCAAAGTTATTACTAAAAAACATCTCAACTGCTGTTAACTGTTGATTACTGCACTCCGGCATACAGATGCAGAGGGACGTGACTGTACCTGTGTAGCATATGTTATATAAAGAAAAGCACAGGCTGGTTGTGACAAGTCAGTCCAGCCCAGCAGTATGAATACAAAGCACTTTAAGTTACACATAAATATATTCATCTCAATTTTAAGACGTGAGTAAAAGGTCTTAATGTGGATTCATACGACCTGAATACCATCAGTGGCCCACCTATTAGACAGAGGCAGAATGGGGAAACATTTCATCTGCTTGCTGAAGGTCTTTTCCCTCTCCTCCTCCTATTAGACATTTATTCAGATGAAGGTCAGAACATTTTCTTTTTTTCCCTTTCTTGTTCAGTATTGATTTCACCAGTCCTGGTTAAATGGCTCAAATTTTAGATAAAATAGAGACACAATTTGTGACACAAGATGATGTTCTTGATTTTCACAAAAAGCATCAACTCCTGGAGTCTGAGAAAAGCTGCAGTTGCTTCAAACTGAGACCAAATTAAGGAGCACATGCAGACTCTGTCCATGGTGCTGAAATCTACAAGAAGCACAGAGTGTCTCTTTGCAGAAAGGTACACCCAGTAGCACATGCCCTGAGGTATATATGCACACTTTGTTGGTGTTCAGCATTTCACAAGCAGAGGTTCACCACCGTGGAGACAGTATAGTGTTGGAAAATAACTTAGTTGGAATTGTAACTCTAACGTCAAGTTGTGTTGACATCTACGTTATTCATCTGACTCATTTCCTTACAAAAATGAAATGATTTCTCCATCCGTAGTTATCAGAAACACATATATTCACACCTTTATGTTGAGACCTGAATCAGAAGACTTTCAATGTCCCATGCTTGCAAGGAGAAGCACCATCAATCTAAGGTAAAATGTCTGACTAGATTCTGTCTGACTTTTACTGTATGTCTGTACAAAAAAAACCCAACATTTTGCAGAGAAACCCATAGCGAGAGCAAGTTGGATAACACGTTTGGCATTTGGCCTGTTCCAGTGAATACAAGATGAATAGTGCACAGATGGCATTTAAAGGCATTTCACTGCACTACAAAATCAAAATTGTTCTTGTTCCCACCTGTTCTCTAAACCTGTAGTCTAAAAGACGTCACTGTAGCTTTGGCTAGACTAGTAAATGTACAGTTCTTTTTACTAAACAATATACCCACTTGGCAGGAATCATCATCATAATAAGAACAGTCGGCAGTGGCATTATATTTGTTTAAACCAATGGCAATATATTTTTACTACTGTGTTTAGTTTTAATCAAGAGCAATCAACAATACATGTAAAGGTAAGCATCAATTTTTGACACATGGTGACATGGCATTTTCTTTTTAAATTAACTCTTTTAGGACTTGGTAGGGTTGGGTATATGAGTTCTGAAAATTTGGAGATTTTAGGTATTTGTAAGAAACAAAATCTACATATAGAGCACCCGAAAAAAAAAGAAAGAAAAAAAAATAGTTTTTTGTCAGTGCCTTCGATAACCGTTCCAAAATGATATAACATTTTCTGATCCGTCTCCCTCACACTCTCAACTATAGCTACTTGGTTTAGGTTAGGGAAAAATCGTCTTCATGTGATGAAAATCAACTTGACTGTTGGTAGAAGACATAAAGTGAGCTTAGTGAATTTCTTGAACTGAAACGTGACTGTTTTGTCCAATACTCTAATTGAAGATTACCTATAGAGTTTGCAGCTGGAATGAAAGAGAGAGAAAATTTGTTAAAAGTGTAAACACTCTAAATTAATCCCCGGGATGGTTCATTAACAACCAGTCTCTGGAGAGGACACCTGCTGAGAGTTTTGTGTGTGTGTGTGTGTGTGTGTGTGTGTGTGTGTGTGTGTGTGTGTGTGTGTGTGTGTGTGTGTGTGTGTGTGTGTGTGTGTGTGTGTGCGCCTGTATTTGTGTGTGAATGTATGTGTATTGTGTGTATGTACAGGTAGAAATCTCTCTCACAATTACAGTACAGAACTAGACACACACACACACACACACACACACACACACACACACACACACACACACACATTATGTAGTTAAACTATACACTGTAAATCTCTTCAATTAGGTGGCAGTAAGTGAGTACTGACTAGCAGTTAGAGTGTGTGTGTGTTTTTGACTTTCCACGCACAATCTTCCTGGGTGGGGCAAAGAGTATCATTGTTTTACACACACACACACACACACACACACACACACACACACACACACACACACAGACACACACACACACACACCACACACACACACACACACACACACACACACACACACACACACACACACACACACATCCGTATCATTAGTTAGACTGAAGGGTTCTGGGACACTTGCCACCTACTGAGCTATAGCAATGTGTGTGTGTGTGTGTGTGTGTGTGTGTGTGTGTGTGTGTGTGTGTGTGTGTGTATGTGTGTGTGTGTGTGTGTGTGTGCGTGTGTGTGTGTGTGCGTGTGTGTGTTTTATAGGGTAATATCTTCCTGCTCTGTGCACAAGGAAAATTTTGTTGTACGCAGGTGTTCGAAGTCCAAACTGGTTCTTAAAAATTAAATATTAGGTATAGATAGAGCAGACAAACCAACAAAGAATGATTACAGTAATTGATGGATGGGTAGATGGATGGTTGGATGGATGAACAGGCAGAAAGATGCACTTGGCAATAGACAGTCAAACAAACAGATTGTGCTGAACTCATGTGTGACTTCTGAGAGATGGCTTAACTCCCCTCTGACTCAATCTAGTTTGGCTAAAACAGAAACACAGTTTTCAAATTGTGAAACATTTTGAATGTTTTGAGAGGATCTCATTAGGGTTTATTTGGTGACCATGTCTGACCTTTGCCTTATTTCTTTACTAACAAAGCTTATAGTTTAGGTTAAACAAAGTTAACTGTTAAAACGTGTATAATATGCTGAACCAGTGAGCAACCTTTGATATTGGATCCTGCCCTCATTACAGTATGTTATGTAAGTGTCAAAATGATGAGACTGCATGAGAAAATTGAGCTTATGGACCAACATATAAAGTGACCTCAGAGTAAAGGGACTAGGTGGGTTGGGAATAGGTGGTGAGAGGCTTTGGAAGCAGCAAAGGGTTGATAATTTAGCATATAAAAGACCAGGGACTGGGAAAGTCCCAGGGAAATTAAACTTCCTGAGATTAAAGACCAGTTGTCACTGATAAGAGGACCTAGTGTTAATGTGGAAATGTATCCCGCGCTGACCCACAACACTAGAACTTGTGTGAAATTAAGATACACCATCTTCACAGACAGGTAACGCATAAATGCAAATATTGTTTTCTACTTAATCCAATTATGTACAAAAGTATGCTCTTTGCATCAAAATTAAAATATGTTGCAGATATTCCCATATGTCGAAGGGCATATGTACAGAACTATATGTAGAATATGTGCAATGAAAATTACAGATGTTTACACCATGTTCATTAGATAAATCTGTACCATCTGTATCATTGGCTGCTCGCTGTCCACACTGGACAGCATCACCTCATCCCGCTACCTCAGCAGAGCAAAAAACATAATCAAGGACTCCTCTCACCCAGGCCACAAACACTTTCAGTTACTCCCCTCAGGAAGGCGTTACAGCTCTGTCAGAACCCGCACATCCAGGTTCAGTGACAGCTTTTTCTCCACAGCCATCAAAACTCTAAACATTCAATTACAGAAATAGGACTTTATCATGCTAAATGATTATCTTGCCTGTTTTGCACTGCATTTGCACTTTTCCAGTATTGTGATCTTTTAAAAAAAAAAAAATGTGTATGTGAGGGTATTGTTTGTGGAAGGGTATGGCGTGTGCGTATGAATGTATACTTCTAGGCACCAGAAGGAGTAGCACTTAAATTTTGTTGTGACAATGTCTTTACAATGTTTTACAATGACAAATAAATGATTCTGATTCTGATTCTGATCTGTACAATCTAAATGTGATTTTGCTAAACTTGTTTTGTTCAGCTTTTGCTGACAGTATCAAACAGGTGTTGATTATACGTATGGCAATTTGTAGGGCTGTAGTTAATGGTGCTGTACTGGACTGGACTTAGTGTTTACAGGTTTAACTAGAAACTTCATTAGTGTAACTAAATGGCAGTGTGAACATGTTTTAAGCAGGACAGAAGGAAGCCAATTTCTGCACAATGTGCACAGAAATGAGTCAACAAAGTGTAAATATGTCATTGGCTTTTAGAACTACTTCATCACAGTTACTAACACAGTCTCACAATTGGGTTATATTCAATGCCACTTAGCAGAATTTGTCAATGTCAACTATCTTAATCAAAAGTGTCAAAGAAACTCCTGCACACTGTATAACTTGCAACGAAAAATTGAATAGCTGGCAACGTTTCGGTGCTAGACCTTCATCAGGAAAAATAGGTGTAGCACTGAAATGTTGCCAGCTATTAAATTAACCATTGCAAGATAGACAGTGTGCAGTTTCCTTGCAACTTTTGACTTAGTCGTCTCATTTTATGGATGTGCAGAGTATCTTTCTGTTCTGAACTATCATAATCACCCTTTTAATTTGTGAGCTCTAAATCACTGACAACCCATAATTGTCTGAATCGATCCTCAGAACAGCTGCACTGATGGAAATGGACAACAACCACACATTAAAACTTACCAACAATCATAGGTATTGATGATACTTCTACTTGGTATGCAACTTAACTTGACCCGTCTTTGCAGTGCTTTCAATAGCAACTTACCACTAAGTAAAGTCCTATTTAATGATAATTTTATCCAACGTCTGTGTTTTAGGAGTGTGTAAATATGTTAGCTATCACATACTTCTTATATACCCGACAGTGAGTTTTGTCCAAGTTATGGAAGGGTGGTATTTATGGAATGCATGCTCTTACTGAGAAAATAAAAGAATACACTTGTGTGCACAATTACACAAAGTAAGCCTGGGATTTTCTTTTTAGTTGGATGCTGGTAAATGTGTAGATTATGCTGATTAGAATGTTTAGATTAGGAGTAATTAGCAGATGAATGATAGGGCTTTGCTGAGAGAGTTACTGGCGTTTCTAATTGTCTCTTCATACATATAGCTTGCAGTGACATAAGGAGGCAAGTAGGATGAAAGGATAGGAGCTATGGGTAGGTAGGTGCATGGACTTCTGTTCAATTGAGACCGCTAAAATTTGAAAAGATACTGTTTTTTTTGCTAAATCATCAGTTTTTTGTAAATTATTGCAAGGACTGGACAGTGTTCTATATGTTTATTAAAGAAAACTTCTGCAATCTTGAAAACAGAAAAGTACCAGAAACCCATTTTAATCCGTTTTCACACTTTCCCCACAATGTATCATCTAATCAAGGAAAGATCAATACCAATTCATTACTAGTTTATTTGATTTGTCTACTGGCTCATGGTTCTGCCAGTCCTTGCAGTTTTACCATACAGCAAGGCTTGCAAGTTTTTTTTCACATAAAAACTCTCACTATTTTTGGCTAGGGAAGTCACAGAAAAAAACTGATTTCTGAAGAGAGAAGAGTGATAAAAGAGAGCACAGGGACAACAAAGCTGGGATTTCCCAGTGCGTCGAAAGCACCAGATCTCTGTACTTACATAAGAGAGCAGGCAGCCGCACTTCCTAGCAAATTTCCTCTTGTTTATTTACATGAGGAACAAAGACGAGGTTACAGATTTATGGTGATCAGAGTGCAAAAGTGCCGCAGCTGAGAATAAATCCTCCAATCCTCCTGGGGGATGAGAGGAGGTGAAAGTATGATGCCCTGTGGACTGCATTAGCATTTATTTTCCTGAAACAAGGCCTCCAAAACTGAAATAAAACACGTAGTACTGCTTTTGTTGCTGCTTTTGTTGCAGCAATAATCCATCCGTGTGTATGCAATAAGCAGACGAATAATGATTATCTTATTTGCATGCCAATTGGATAGAGTGAATAATGGGATAAGTGAAATTAACCAGTAGATTAATCTAATGGACTTTTAGTGCAAAGCTTGTGGAAAAGTTATAAAGTTAATTAAACAGAGTCGCTGAGAGGCCTTTTAAGTGTGGTTCTGTGCGCAAGTGCAAGCAAGTGCATGACAGACTGATTGCCTGGGTGGCTGGTTTGTTGGGTACAGTATGCCAGAGTGCACTGAAGCAGATCTGGCAGCTCAATATTACAGGGATGACTGTGTCAACTTTGAAATGCATCAGCTCTGATCTTCTGGCTTACTATAATGCTGTAGGAGCAGTGCACAGTATATGTAGAGTAAAGTGGGTTTGCACTGATTATGATCATAGAGGCACTGAGGGAGTCAGTGGAGTCCAATAACCTACAAATCATCCATATTTTACATTACTGTCAACCATTTCACATAGAAAACAATATTTTTTAAGATTAATGTCAACCTTGCAGACATCTGTTTCAGTTAAATGAGTGCTTGACTTGGTTTAGTCACCAGACATGTTTTAAAGTATGTAAAAGAAATACACTGTTATGGTTAATAGTTACTTTAAAGGTGCAGTAGGTAAGACTTATAAAACTAACTTCCTGTCATATTTGCTGAAACTGACCCTATGTTCCAGTAGAACTACATGAAGCAGGTAATTAAAAAAAAAATCTGGCTCCTCTGGCGTGGTGCCAGTCTAACTGCGTGTCAATCACTGCATTCATCACGCATTTATTCTCCCTTGTGGGGGGAGGGGCTTAGGAGACCGTTTTGGGCTTTAGCAGAAAGGGGGGAGGGACTGAGAAGTTGTTGATGTTCAGTTTTTTTGGCTAAGTCCTGGATCTTCGCAATCCTACCTACATCACCTTTAACATGGTTTTCCCACATAAAAGTAAAAAATAAAAACTCTGAAAAGGCGCTGGGAGCACATCTACTCTTTCTCCCTCTTTGAGAAATTGTGGATCTGGCATGGCCCCGCCCACCACCGCTGCTCATGCTCACGCTAGATTGAGACTGGTTCGCTGACATTCTAGCATCGAGGTTGAAAAGAGCAGCGTGCATCAAGATGACTAAAACATCGGACAGAGTCAACATAATGTTCGCTGGGTTCCTCATTTCCTCCATGGTTAATATAAAAAGTATTAAGAATTACACTTTGTAATAGTGTTAGGTTACATTATTGCCATGGGGTTCTGCACATGATCACATTTTCAGTGTCAACCTTTGCTTATCATTTGTCTCCTGGGTTGATCCTTTGATAACATAGTTATCAATGCAGCAACTAAGGAGACTTCTGAAATCCCTGCTTTTTACGGTGTTTGGTGTTTTAAGGCTCCAACGTTGTCTTCCAGTCAGCACTGCCTTGAAGTTGACGTTGGGGGCTTTAAACACCATTGAGCGCTTTTTATCTCACATAAAGATAGCATTAACTGTGACCCAAATAAATAAATAAAGGTCATGGGCTTTTCACTATGGATTAGATATCTCAAGCACATTTAGAGACTCCCAAAGGTGATTTAACATACTGAAATGAAGTGAAACCAGATGTAGCGTGGAAGGTCGGAAATTAATCTAAAAAAGTACTATTTAATTTGGAAAATGGTCAATAGTAATATAGAGAATAACAAACTGGGGCTAATTGGCTAATACATGTAATTCCATGGCCCTTTAACAGGATATACTCTATTGTTAATTGTTAAAACATCGCTGACAGCCAGATGGTGTTTCGTGTTTTAAGCCCCCAACGTCGGCACTAGGATTAGGCAATGGTTAGGGTTAGGTGCCTTGAAGTCGACGTTGGGCTCTTAAAACACCATCGAGCCAGCAAGACCATTTCCCAAACTACAAGGCAAGCAAGTACCAAGCCTCTTACATAATACAAACTATAGTTGAGTTCCTGTTTATGTCAGAATTCCAACATTACATACTCAGACCAGAATATAATGAAAAACAGACAGATATTCATCCCATTTATATCTTTGGCGAAGCTTTTGCAGAAATGCATTTTGTATATAAAACAGAGCATAATAAAGCTTCTCATTAGAGTATCTTCCTTGAACATTTAGCCATTCGGTGGATGGTTTTCATCACAGCACCTGACACCACTATGAGACCACATCTCTTATCATTCCTGGTCCAGGTGGGAATCACACACCGTTGCCGTGCTCATACCCATTGATCTGCCCAGGCCTCATCAATCATCTGATGAACTCATGAATTGCAAATCAGTGGTGAATTAAAAAGTGAATTCAAAAAAGGTGGAATTGACCAAGTAAAGTATGTGAAAGGCCCAGAGTTTCTTCAGGTTTTAGGTGTTGCTTAAAATACAAATAGAAAACACATAAAGATAGATGTAGTGTACTTCTTATGATGTGAAAAATTATATTCATGGGAGCAGGTAAGTGGAGGCTGAAATGCATTTCATATAGCAGACTGTGTTTGTTCTTTAGGAACAAATTGAATTCTAAGATAGAAAGTAATTCTGCTGTTGGATTTATAACCTTTCTGTCTTTTTTTTTTTTCTTCCTTTTTTTTTCTCTTCGCCGCTCTACTACATCTAATTCTCCTTCCTGGTGCCCCATCTTCCTATTGTCACACTTTTCTTCCTGAATGTTGCACCTAACCTTCTCCTCCACCATCCTTCCATTGTCCCTATTTTGCCTCCCTCTAACCTTTATTCCAAGAACCATCCTCTAATGTAATGTTTTTTTCTCCTATCTCTCTGGCCTCTATGAAATCCAATTGACCCTCGCCAACCCTTTGTCCTCCCCATCACTACTTGTTTATCACTCCCATCGCCCTTACATTTCAATTCTTTTTTTCCTCCTGTTTATTTGTTTAACTGTCCCTCATCTCTATCCCATTTCATATGGTCTTTCCTCATATCACTTCCATCCCTTCTACACTAATTCCCTTCTTTTGTCAAAATGACTTGCTCATTCACCCATTCCTGTTTTTCCAATCTCCCCACAGAATCCTCTCCATTTCCAACTGGCGATGCGGACCGTGGAGGCCCCACCATCCCGTCTCCTCTCTACCTTGCTGATGATGAATGGCTGGTGGGACTTCAGTATTCTGCTCTGTCAGGAGTGGGACATTAGCGACTTCCTGCTCCTCATTAAGAACAACACCCGCTTCCACCTGGGCACTCTTGTCAACCTGACATCTACCGCCTCAACCTCGTCACCGCCTTCTTCTTCATCATCACACTCAGGAGTGGCCTCAGGTGTCGCAACAGGAGCAGAGGCGTCGTCATCCTCATCGTCGTCTTTGCCTTACTTCTCTCCCTCCGCTACTTCGTCCACCTCCTCCGTTAAATCGGACCAGCAGCAAGCTCTCATGCGGCAGCTGGATGCCCTGAGGGAACCTTCATCCACAAGGGCAGTGGTGACCTTTGGGTGCGAGATCCGTGAGGTGCGGCGTCTGTGGACGCTGGCCAGTCGGATGGCGCTCCCAGAGTTTCACTGGGTTTTGGGGGACAGCCAGAATGTGGTGGAGCTGAGAACAGAGGGGTTGCCCCTGGGGCTACTTGCACACGGAGTCATGGGTTCCCCTTCTCTGGATCACTATGTCCATGACTCAGTGGAGCTGGTCGCTCGGGCGGTGGGCAGTGCAGCCCAAGTGAATCCTGCCCTGGCACTCATACCTGGGACTACTAACTGTATGGATGTACAGCAGAGCAACAGCAGCTCGGGGGAATACTTGTCAAGGTAGGGAATCACGTGGAAGCTTCAGTCCTGATTGCACCCACACATTTTCATAAAATGAAATGCAATGACATAAGTAATGTGACAATGTAACAATTTTATGTTGATGATGCTTCACAGTTAGCCATTTTGCACACCATGCTGTTGTGTTTAAGAAATGTGGATGCACTTTGTCTGTCTTCCATGCATCTTTTAGTTTCAACTAATTTCCGTATGGTTTATTTAAATTATGGCAATTTAAACCTGGCCACTTGGAGTCAGCAGAAATAGGCTTGTTAGCAAACAGTTGTCTATGTTCACATCCAGCAGACACAGATAGACATTAGCATTCATTTGGAGTTATGTTTCTGGCAACCTGGCACATGTAAGTCCAATAATCTGTCTTTTTAGCTCTGTTTGGATTCCCACCAACTCCTGAGGAAAATATTTATGCAAGCTACTAGCTAACTTTGCCTGTCTGCTGTGGGAAGTTGTCTCGAGAGCATACAGAGGTTTCTTATAACCACTTTGCTAAAAAAAAACAAAAAAAAACAGATGCCTGCCACATTCAGCCAACCAACAATCCTCATTCTCTCCCCACTCCATGGTGCTGTTTACGTATGTGATTCAGCTTCCTATTTCTACTTTGTCTCCTCTATAATCCTTTCGTTGTGGGAGAATGTACTTCTCTCACATAGTGCAGATGTTTGGTCACAGCCCAGCTGCAATGTCAGAGTGGAATCTGCTACAGAAACACATTTAAAAACATCTGTGAAAGGCGCGTGCATGCACAGCTTATTTGAGCGCACACTACATACACCCAATAACTGCTGCAGCGTGGTAAAATAATAAGGTGTAATAAATTGTATTTAGCCACAATCTGCAGCTGGGCCACTCTACTTTATAGTGCTACAGTAAGATATGAGCGATGGAGAGTGTGTGATCACACACCATCCCATTTACATAAGAGTGTGACCTTTCCGACCGAGATTCTCCTCGAAACACCTGAATCAGCAGGATGATCGGCCCAGGGGAGGGAATTATTGAAACGTGATGAGCTTGTAGAGCCTGGAGGACATTTCTGGTTGTGCTTACATTTCTTTAGTTCATTTTAAGATGTAATGAGTGTTGATTAGTCCGCCAGTGTTTTACGTATCACAGAACGAAGAACATGTGTTACAGGACCTTTTAGCAGGATTATAAGAGCCCTGTCATTGACCCTGTGAAGGCAGGGGATTCACCTAAAGAGAGTTAACTCCCCATGTATAGTGGGTCTAATCCAAGCTGTTTCACACACCTGAGATTTGGAAAAGTCAGCCATATGCCTGGCTCAGGAAAATTAGTATCAGATAGCAATATATGATACTATGACCAGCTGTTTGTATGTAACCTGCAAAGACAGAAAAAAGGCAGTATTCTCTCAGAAATGTTATTCCTTCTTTTGTAATTCAATTTTTGTTAAACCGTGATATCGTTTGGACTGCCCCATTGCCTTCACGCTACAGTCCAATTTATATATGTCTCTCTCGGTTGTAAAGATTGGAGATAAATTCAATCAAGGTCGTGATCATCATCTATTACCTATTGTTGTGCAGTCTAACAATTTTATTGGTTTCCTTTTCCTTTTTTAAAACTTTAAAATCTTGAATCTGATCGTGGAGGCAGCCTAGTTTAGCTAATCAGATACGCTGACCTGTCACCTGTGTCTTTTTTTCAGTTATATCACAGATTTTAAATGCAGCCGACCTGTGGGTGCAAAGAGCTTTATAGTTTTTTTTAAGTGTTTCTTGTGCTTACCAAGAAGCTGGAAACCAGTGTTTTTGTTGTCTCCATATAGCCATAGGTTGTTTTTTGACATTACTCCAAGCCTTGTCTATTGTTTCTTACTAAGCAAATGCCATGACTGCTTCATAAAAGGGAAGATCCGGCACCTTAAATGTGGATGTCCAATCAGTACTGATGGTAAATGCAGTCCATTGAAGAAATAATTAATTTATTCCTTATCAGAATCAGAATCAGAATCAGAATCAGAAAAGCTTTATTGCCAAGTAGGTTTTTTACACATATAAGGAATTTGTCTTGGTGTTGTAGGTGCATGTCTAAACTAAAAAAGAGCAGTACAGCAGAGTAAGTACGGTGGCATATAGAGCCAGAGGTGGAGTGCGGAGAGTGTCAGGGTGGGTTCCGGGCCTTGTTGATAAGGCTAGTGGCGGAAGGGAAAAAACTGTTCTTGTGGTCCTGATGGACCTCAGCCTCCTGCCAGAGGGGAGTGACTCAAAGATATAATTATAATTCACGTATTGCCTACTCCACATGATGTATTCCCCCAGTGGTCTCTCTCTGCTGGCCTGGCTCCTCGTTGGCGGCTGTCACTCCTTCAGAGGCCGACAAAAAACGCCCCGAAATTGCACTGTGATCAGGGAAGTTTGTTAACGGCATTGCGCCCCCAGCTACCAAAGCTGAAGTAGCTGTAGTTCTTCCAGACATCAGTGATGTAACTGGTGTCTGAAAGTAGAGCAAATTTTGCAGCTGTGGCCGACTGAGCCCCAGAGACAAAGAGAACATTGGAAAGAACTGCAGGCTTTTTCCACAACATATCCCTCATTTAGATAGATGGAGATAAGGTCTAAAATAGCTGAATTGTCCCTTTAAGTCATGATATTCCACACGATGACAGAAAGCTCAAGGGGCTGCAGACTCCCTGAGGGACAGTGAGATATATAAACGAATTAAGGGTGTGGTGAAAGGTTGTAGTTGACTGTCCTCAAGTTCTGCAGAGAAAGAAGCTGATATTTGCACATGCAAGTTGCTGAAAGTCAGACTTTATCTATTTTGAAAGCAGTGTTGATGTATGTTGCTTCAGGGCTGAAATGTTGACACCGGAGAAGTGCTTGGATACATTAAAGTTTGATATCATTCTATAATAACGCTGTTTTTATTAAGTCTGAGTTCAGCTAGGGATCTGGGGATGAGAATGAGTTAGGACAATGACAGATAGAATGCATAGGATGAGATTTTAGAGAGGTTATAAATACCTGCATATTATTTGACTTTTTACCTTAAAATCCAGTTTTTCATAAACACGGTGCATTGACATATATTCTACTGATGTTAGTTCACCTGTTTCAATTGTTTTTAAGTAGTATAATGAAGGGGTATTAAAATGCCCTATTTCACCTCTGTATTATAAAAAAGCCCAAAATGGTTCCTTAATGTGGTGTTGTTTTCCTGTGTTACAGCAGATATAGGACACATGTATGTTGTTCCAAAAGTTTGCACTTTGATGTGTGCAAACCTTTATTCCAGCAAGGGATTTTCTTATGTCACCCCCTATTTAATCACTTATGTTAAAAACACTTTTTTCTAGATTGGTGTCTTTTTTTTAAATCAAGTTGGTTGATCATGATAAACATTTCAACTTTTCTGTTAAGAGCTTGCTGGCCCTTTCCGGCATCAGTGGTTCCCAAGTTTTTGGTCTAAAAAAATTAAGCAATGTTTATTTATGGCCTCTTTTCACAGGATATACAGTATATGTGTGCAAGTTGTCAACAGCTCGCCAAAGAGAAATGTATCCTTCTCAAAATTATCCATTTCTTTACAGATAGTTTGTTCTTTCCTACCAAGTTAATCATCTAAGATTTATCTTGAGACTAGTGTATATCCGCAATGTTCCACTTCCGGGATCGCTTCGTTGCTGATGAAATTTCCACCCGATTTCTCTCTTTTCACTCATTACCCAACGTTTTCTTTGTGTTGGAATTTTAAACTCCAGTCGATTTATGAGGACTATGGTTAACTGCTCCTCAGATCTCTGCAGGGTAAATCCAGACAGCTAGCTAGACTATCTGTCCAATCTGAGTTTTCTGTTGCACGACTAAAACAACCTTTGAACGTACACATCTTCCACCCAAACAAGTTCTTTCCCGAGGCTATTTTGCAGCGGCACTGTGGCTCTGACCGGCGCCCAAGACGATTGTGATCGGTATAAAAAATGCCAATAAACCACGGCACGTTTTTTTCCCATCCCGGAGTGCTGTTTGGACAAGCTAGACCCTCCTCCGCGGCGCTGTGGAGGAAGGTCTGGCAAAGTGAGACTATCTTGAGACCAACATGTTACACCCTTAAAAAAACTGCTGTCACTTTCAGTCATTTTAGACATTTCTGTTGCAGTGAGGGGACTCCCTTCGGTTCGGTGTTATGGCTGTGGCACCAGGTGCTTGGTGCATGGGCTGACCTGGAAGGGAAGTGTTGTCAATAGTGTTGAAGCCAGAAAGTGTGTGACAGATGAGCAACAGCTTTGGCGGTTCTCGAGCTGGACTTTGAAACCCTCCACAAAATCTATTGCATGATTATTATGGACTTATGGTTGCAGCAGAGTTGCTGGCCATGCAATAAACCATTCACAGGGGGAAATAGCTGATGATGTATAGAGGTGTTTGTCATCAGATAACTGTATGTAGAGGATTAGGGCAGGTGATGCATTGTAGAAACCCCCGGCTAGATGCCAAACCATTTCCAGAAAAATCCACACAGTTAACAGCTGCTTGAAAATGTTTAAGTTTTATTTTATTCCATTTGTATGGTGATAAAACACATAAGTAAAACACATTAAGAAAGTAAAATCTTGAATGCCACAAAAGATGCTAAAAGCTAAAAAGATAAGTAGCCACAAAAAATAATAAAGCAATCAAGATGATGGCCTAATTAATTTGTACAACCTAATCCTCATCCGCACTGCACAAAGATAATTGACAAGTTGAAGAGCAAAAACCTGAATAAGATGAACATTTGGCCAGATATTTACCCAGATGTCTTTCTCCAAGCTATGCAATAAAACAGGTGAGCAGGTGTCAGATTAGGGACTTCCGCAAGGATGATTAATATGTAATGAATGAGGGGTTCACTGGGAAATTTCACATAGAATCAGATAGTAATTAGAGGTTAAATAAGTGTGTGTTCCTCATTCATCAAGATGCACCAGGCCATGTTGTTAACAACTCCTGTCATTTCAGACTTAATGAAAAAGATGATCATGTGAACCAGAACCACCGTAATTAAGACAAATTAGGTTGGCTCTACTTGATCAACTTGTCCTGGGGCTGTTTTTTTTTTTTTTTTTTTTCTCCGTAAAGTATGTGGTAAATCCTAATGTAGGAGTAAAACATAAAATGTCCCCTTCAGAGCTCACTGCAGAAGTTGAACTCACCAACATTACATGCTTTTTCTGCCGATATTAAAATGATTTGGGTGTAGCCTCAATAACATTAAAAATAAGTCTAAATGCATTTTACTTTCAGTGTAATTTTTCTTTAAATCAAGGTCAGGGTCAAGGTCAAGGTAAACTTTATTATCCACAAGTAGGAAATTCATGTGGTCACCATTACACGCTTCATCGTTATACAGCCTACTGCATAACATTAAAAACATAAATACAAAACATTAAAAGACAGGAAAACAAGGACAAGACAGACAAGGCAGTAAAAACATTGAGGAAACATGACAAGCATGTATTTAAAAGTTGAGTGTTGATATATACAGTATGCTCATAGTTTAAGATGCCTAAGAGTTTTTAAGTCTAATTGTTTGTCAGTCTAATTGCTGTAGGCACAAAAGACTTGCTGTACCTTGTAGTCCTAATTTTCCTTTGCAGGAGTCTGCCACTTGACCTGTTGCTTCTTAAACAATTCTGGTGAAGAGGATGGGTTGAATCATTTAAAATTTGTTCTATCTTTTTTAAGCTAAGGTCATTGTACAGTTGAGCTACAGATACCTGATCAACTCCAATGATCTTACTGGCTGTTTTGACTATTCGTTGTAGTTTCTTCTGGTCCTTAATATACATGTTACCAAAGGCACAAATAAGGCCAAATGATAAGACACTCTGCAAGAGAGCTTTGTAAAACATCTGAAGAATACAGCTGTCTATTCTAAAATTATTGAGTTTCCTTAGAAAAAACATCCTCTTCTGTAACTTTTTGGACTTGTTTTGTGCACATTCATTAAATGTCAGTTTATTGTCTATTTCAACACCCAAATATGTGTATGTTGTAACCCGCTCTACCACTACACCATTTATATTTGAAGGTGGAACTATAATTCCCTTTATATTAAAGTCTATGGTCATCTCCTTTGTTTTTTTTCGCATTAACCACAAGGAAATTATCTGTACACCATTTAGTAAAACCCTGCACCTCCCTCTCAAAACCTTCTAGGGATGCAATATTAGACTTTACAAAACCCACCAACCCTACAAATATGTAATCATTTAATATGAAATGTTTGGTGAAAACAAATGTATGTGTGTATGCAATAACTCTCAACTGAAATTGCTAATTGCAATTTCCCAATTTCAATTTGCTCAATTTTAGGGAAATTGCTTCAGGGAAGTGAGATCTGATCAGCCAGTTGATGTGTCATGTTTGGCTGCTGTGTAAAAGGGGCCTGAGGGGAAGTTTGATTTTTAGAATGGAAAGTGTTTTAGTGTAATCCTGCCAATTTTTACTTCTGACCAAAAATGTAAAAAGTCCCAAGATCAATTTTCTTCTGCATGATTAGAATATTCATAGACTAAATATGCTGACATAAATAATGTATGGCATGAAAAATAAAGCAAAACTAATCTAATAATGTAGAAAGATTAGGATTCCATTAGGAGAAATCAGATGATTAATTCATCTCTATTTATTTTGAGCAGGGTCAATCACTTATTGCTGGCTTTTCTGCTTCGCTAATTCATTAGTTTATTATTACTTTTATTCCTCTCTCCATTTGCTTTCTCAGGCTTCCATCAGGTTGTACCATCCTCATCCTGATGGCCACATTTTATATTTATTTATCATTTGGTTCCATTAAGTGAGCACTCTGAGAGCTGCCCTTTTTTTGGTCATTCATTCAGTTGGTCCTATGGGGAAAATCATTCAAGGTGCATCACTTACCATTCTATTTATAAAATAGCCCATAAGGGACACTGGAGTATACGTTTTGTGCTGCACAGCGATGGCACATTTACAGGATCTCTGTGTCCTGTTTGGCAAAGACTCAGGCAAAAATGTCCTGCCTTTCAAAGTAAATGTCAAAATCAGTTTTATGTTAGGAATATAAAAGTCTAACAGTGATCTAAATTAGGTTTTTATGCTCCTCAAAGGAGGGTAGACAAAAGAAGACGTCTCATTTATAGCTGAGCTAAGCTAAAGTTAGCTTCATGTGTAGGTTGAAAACACTGCCTCTAGGTGACATTTTAATGTTTCCAGCTGTCTTTTTTGAAAACAAGTTAAATATGCACTTCGTGGCTATATTTATCATGCTTACAAAATTGAGAATAAAGGCCTTTACACACCAGGGGCGGGTTTTTTTTGTAGTCAAGTAATTCGCACGTCAATATATTTTCTTTTACAGTTGTTTTTTGTCATAAGTACTTTCACACAGACTGTGAATATTACGTAATAAAGCGATGTAATCTTTTTAATAAAATAACAACACAGAGGCATGTTTACCTGCAGGTTTGAATATTCCTAGGCGAGCATTTTGTATGTTTGTGTCGTTTATTTGTAGCTTTATGTTCCAGGGAAAAATGTCTTCATCCTCACTAGTTGATGAAGACAAATAAAAACATTGCATTGTTCATTTCATTCTAATTATTTCTGTAAGCTGCTTAGATATTTAAGATCCTTTTGGACAAGCAAGACAGAGGTTTAGAGAGAGAGTTTTATTGTACGTATTTTTGAACAGCATGTTTCACTCGAAGACAATGGAGTAGCTGCTGGGTTTCTGTGGTGTTCACATACAGGTGCTCTATGGATACTTCTGGTGTACTGTGCTTATTCTATCTTGTAAAAGGGCTCATTGCATGGGTAGAATCTGGTCTCAAATGCAAAAACAAAAACAATCCAAGGCACACTGTAGGGTTTGTGAAAAATGAAAAGTATTGTATGTTTCACTTGTCTTTGGTAAACCTAAAAATGTTAACCCTGATAACGAATGTGGCTGTGATTGCTGGAGTTTAAAGTTATACCATATCCAATAGAGCATAAGCCGCCAACATTAGCCTACACTCTAAGTGTAGCCTTCAGGACCAGCTTCCATAATCAAGGAATATGGAGATAGAAATCCAAGCCTTTCAAGTTTCATAGTGGTTAATTGGATTTATTGTGTATTTTTGACATATGTGAATACACCTGAAAATAAATCCCAATATCATCCTAGATAATGACAAATGTTTAAATTGTGGTAACCATTATTTAATAACATTTCGCCAGATAAATATCAGTGTGCATGGTGGTAGACTTACACCTACAAATGATGTGTGTATAGTATAGTTATGCTCCTATTGAAAGGGAGAAGAACAACACAGTGCTATTCCAAAGTATCTGCAGCCTATTTATAGTGTGTATAAGCCTATGAGAGGCACTGATAAGGATTGTCCAACAGACTGAGAAGCTGAGGGAGGAGAATTACTGGGTAGGTGGCAAAAGATGTGATAACAAAGCAGGGGAAGAGAAAAAAGCAGGGTGCAGTAAAAGAAAGAGAGACACAGAGTGGGAAAATAACAAGCAAAGTACAATACCATGTAAATACTGTAAATAATCCCTGGAGATGAAGACACAGATAAACTCCAGGGGGCAAAAGTCCTGTATTAACAGATAAGATATAGCCAGAATAAATGTCATAAGCTTATCTTATTCTTTTTTTCTCACCAAAGACAATCTTTCGTGATAAAAATCATTTTAAAGTAATGCATGCCCACTAAAGCTAAGTATAGTACCCTGATTTGTCTGCAAGCTGAGCTATACAGATAGAAAAAGCTATATAAGAAAGGTTCCCTTTGAGGTGAGGGTTACATATTCTGAACCAATGTAAGTAAAAAGTTTGCTTCAGGGAGAATTGGTTGATTTATATTTTGCAAGCCATATACGATAGGAAAATTTGAGTGTACTTCCATCCATTTTCCTCAGCTTGCTTTTTAGCTCACTCCCCCTTTTACATGTCCAGTGACCTGAACATAAATGCAACTTTTATGGTTATACCCTGCTTTAAGCTCAAAATCTTTCGTTGGGTGATTCATGAGAAAAGAACACAAGGCAGACATGACATTGAGTTAGTGTCGCTGTGTAATAGATGTGATTCACTCAGACGTCACTCGCCACCATTTTCTCCATTCATGGGGGGGAAATGAATCATGTCGTCTTGTATAAAAATGTAAAGTGTTGTTTTTATTTAGAGTATGAGGTGCTGTAGCAGATGTAGAGGAAGTTAATGTGTTGTATCCAACATGCAACTGTCCTTGCATGAGTCATCAGCTTGCTGGACAAAAAGCTTTTTGACTTAAGAACTTGAAGACCATAACCCTGATTCTCCACTGGGCACGTCTGTTCTGCGTTCCGGTTTTGTTCCGTCCTCCGCCACGCACCATACCACACCAGGAGCGAAGGAAGTATTCAGATCCTTTACCGAAGTAAAAGCAGCACGACCAGACTGTAAAAATACTCCTCCTGTATGTTGTCCTTTATTAAACATTTTATTTAAGTACAAGCACATAAGTATTAATTAACTTAAAGATCTAATATGTAACTTTTCCACATTAAAATGTCTAAAAACGAATAGACCCATGTTATATATTGTATTGAGTTGTGTATTTACAGTATCCCAAATGTTTCCAACAATGTTAAAACCCAGAGAAGTCTGTCATTTCATTTAAGGACATGGTCCTTGTTATTTGGTCGCCGTCGCCTGTCAATGGTGTCATATCTCCTTTGTGTACGAGTCTGGTTGTCTGCCAGAAGTCATAAATTTACTTTGTATTCAGTTGTCAGCCACATTTGTACAATAGACTTTATAGATCTTGGTCGTTTTCAACTATATATTTTAACTGGATAAAGGATTTAAGTCATTGACCAGCTGAGCAAAGGTTAGCGGCATCTCGGCTCCAGATTCTCCCCCGATGTGCCACAAATCAATGGAGAAACACTGATTTGTAACATGAAACTAGGTTTTTTTACTGGTTTATTTCACCCTGTCTGTTTGTTTTGGAGAGGAGGAGACCTCTGCAGATAATTCAGCAGGCTGTAAAAACCTCCTGAATGAGGAAAACTGCAGGAATCCTAACTGTAAGAAACTGACTGCAGTGATGCCATTGCTCCGTCTTTTGTTGTTGTTTTTTTTTGAGAGACCCCTAGCAACAGAAAATTACATATTATGCATCAAGAGTACATGGTGCAGAAAAATGTCCTTTGTGAGTGATTTTACCAACATTTGCATAATTTAATCTAAAACAATGCATCATATTTAATACATCTATTGCATTTCTTTAAATCTAAATGTGTTAAGTTATTAGCAACTATAACAAATATCAAAATGATGCAGTTGAGTAAAAAGTAGAGTATTTCCCTATTGTAGCGAAGTAGAAGTATAAAATGGTAATACTCAAGTAAAGTTCAAGCATTGCATTAATGTTATTGTGTAGTTACATTCCACTATTGGAAATGAATAATATAGAACAGGAAATAACTGACTCCAGACTGTGAAGGTAATGCAATGTTCTGGTTTCTAGACCATACCTGACTTCACAAACATTCTACGTCATCACAGGCACAGCAGTCCTGTGGGTGTGTCAGTCCGACCACTGCAAACCGGTCTGATTAGAGCAAATCAATAGTTCATCGATGTCTGTGGAGCCAATAAGGATTGAGCCTGGTTGTAATGAGTACCCTGGAGTTCTGATTATGTGAGTGGAGTGGCAGCAATTACTGCTCCACAGTCAGTGTAGTCACTCCACTCTGCAGGGTTTTCTACTCACTGCTCCCTGCCTGCTCCTCATTCATGCATGACAGAAAATGGCCCATAAAATCCCTTAAAAAGAGCTCCATGAGAAAATCCACATGTACACTCACAGCACTTATCTTTTTTCACTTAACATTTCTATTAGTGTTAGTTGTAGCATGTCATGTTTGTTACACTAGCGGGATAGAGCAATGTTGGAGTGACCTTTGAGTGAAAGAGAGCATCTCTGACTTTCTAAGATGCTGCTTTCAGCTGCAGGCAAAATCATGAAACTCAGCTCGCCTTATAAGACTCCACTCTGCAGACATACCCTGCTAGTCTGAAACCGTCTGTCACTTCACATTCCAACAATAATACACACTGAAATCGTATTGATGTCTTGACTAAACACGAAATGTTAACTAGTACAATATGTGCCCTTTTAAGTCAGTATGACATTTTACTTTGAACATGCTACAGACTGTGCACTGTCAGGAATGTGTAGGAGCATGTCACTTCCATTGTGTATGAGATAAAAGAGACACTCCCCAAGTAGCTTAACATCTACAAGCCGTGGTGAAGACACTGACCTTCAGACACACTAGTTGAGCTGTCAGGTTGTCTTACGACCGGTTAAAGATGTAGGAAAGTAGACAAGATGGTGGAAAAGGGATTTTTTAAACTGCGAGCAAGGTGACACGAAAGCGATATCTAAAAGGTCACATCATTTACGTCACTACCTCCTGAAGTCATTTTGAGAGGTGCGAATCTCCTTGCACAGGATGGATGCCTGCTTTCTTTCTTTTAGTGTGTGTGTGTGTGTGTGTGTGTGTGTGTGTGTGTGTGTGCGTGTGTGCGTGTGTGCGTGCGTGCGTGCGTGCGTGTGTGTGCGTGCCTGCTCCAGTATCTGACACTCTCAGACAGCCAGTAGCATGGCTCAGTGAAAGAGATGGCGTAGTCATTGGACCATGGTCTGTCTTCTTATCCTGTCACACACACACACACACACACACACACACACACACACACACACACACACACACACACACACACACACAAACAAATTCCAGACAGCCACTGAGGACACCTAGATAATACACCTCTCCGGTGCTGGTGTTACACCCTTAAATTGGGATTTTTGTATAAACCATCCAAGGGTAAAATATAATCGTAGATTTAAGCCTGTAAATCCCAGCTACAGGAATCCTAAAGTTTCTGAAAAGGTGCTTTTCTTATTGGCAATTGTACAAAAAAAAAGCAAGCCAGCAGAAAACTTCTTCAGCAGCTGTGCATCTTGCAGTTAACTTGACATGTTAGCTTTCTGCCTGCATAAATAAGATATGCTGTATACATCGATACAAGACGAAATCATTTCCGTCAAGAAGATCTTCAACTTAATGACAGTGGGAGGGTCATGAAATTTCAGATTTTGTCAACCATACTCTGAATTTTAAGCAAAACTGCAGCATTGGTAATTTTTTGGTTGTGTTTAAATGCCTGCAAGGACATATTTTTACGTGTACAAAAGTCCGAAGTAGTGTAGCGTGATGTTGTCAGGACATGAAAGTCGGAATTAGTGTAGTGTGATGTTGTCACAGCACAGCAAAGCCTCTCAGGGAGCGGGCTGCGGTAGATAGATGAGTCAACAAAGCATGTGGCTTTGATGAGTGAGACTGCTGTTCATTTGCTATTTCTGTTTTTTCTTTTTAACTCATGACCACAATCTTTCAGTAACTATAGCCAAGTGATTGAATACTTTATTTTAATTTTAATTAACATCTGGCCTGCCGTTTCGATTGGCATCAACGAGTATCATTCGGCCTAATATAACCCAACTTTGCAGTAGTGATTGCAGCTATCATATTAATTCCACATACATCAAAATGTGTGTTTTGTTGAGGAGCAGTATGCAATTATTTCTGACACTGGTCAAATGCATTTTCTTTCCATAGAGAATAGTGGCAAAGCTTTGAATGCTTAAACCCATTTCAGTTTGATGTCCTACAACTTCTTCATAATATAAGCAAGAAAGCAATTTCAATCTTCAAACTGTGGTTGTAACCGCACACCACACCACACATTTTCATACTCCTGACTATTGACTATTTCTTTTAGTTATAGGACACACCTGCAAGGAAGGAAACCCTATACTGATATACTGTGTGTGTGTGTGTGTGTATAGGTCAACTTCAATTATGCAAAGACTAAAAATGATCTTTCCTCCTCTAACTCTTCTGCTATCCTGTTTCTTGCTCATCCTCCTTCAACCTCTCCTCCCTCTCCCCCTGTCATTTACTTTTTTCCTCTTTCCCTTCATTCCCCTCAGATTTCTATCCAACACATCATTTGAGGGCCAGACCGGTTTTATATCCAGAGACACTCACAGCCAGAATGTCATCTCAGAGGCCCATCACTACATCTGGTCCCTCCAGCTGGACCCCATAGGACAGCCAACCTGGACCCGCCTGGGACGCTGGCACAGGGGGGAAGTTCTGATGGACCAGCGGGCCTGGCCAAGCTATCAGGGACCTGGAGGTGGAGGAGACTGGCGCCGATCCACGCGGTTGCACATGCGGGTGGTGACGCTGGTGGAGCACCCGTTTGTATTCACCCGAGAGGTGGACGGGGATGGGTTGTGTCCCGCGGGCCAGCTGTGCCTCGACCCGCTCACCAATGAATCTTCGGTTTTGAAAGGATTTTTCCAGAACCTTGCGGGACGCAATGATTCTGTTCCCACAGACCTGAAGAAGTGTTGTTATGGTTACTGCATTGACCTGCTGGAGAAGCTGGCAGAGGACATGGGCTTCACTTTCGACCTCTATATTGTAGGCGATGGGAAGTATGGGGGGTTCAAGAATGGTCGCTGGACAGGATTGGTGGGTGATCTGCTCAGTGGCGCTGCCCACCTGGCAGTGACATCTTTTAGCATCAATTCGGCCAGAAGCCAAGTCATTGACTTCACCTCGCCCTTCTTCTCCACCAGTCTGGGAATACTGGTCAGTACTGCTATCTCGCTCTTCCTCTCCTGCACTTCTTTTTTTACTCATTTTATACAGATCTTGTTTAGTTACACTTTTTATATATCTTACTCTTGTTACTCTTTGGCCCCCATGCTTCACCGCTCTGTCAATTACCTCATCTCAACTCTCTCTGCTTGGTATGCTGCTGGTCAGTATCAATATGGCAGTGTTTTATAACTGCAAGCTCTACGTTATTGGATTCTGATGCAATTCCCCATATGGGTCTAGACTGGTGAGCGTACAGCTATGTGGGAGGACCCTATTACTACAATTACTATACCTAGTCTCCCCAGCTGACAGGTAATCACTCTCCCCTCTGTTCCTCTTAACATTCCACTACAGTGGGAGATGTTCTGATTTATTTACAATAGATGTTTCTTGTATTATCTACAGTATATTTCCCCCCTTTATCTGTATCTCTCTCTACCACACCAGCCAACACCAGTGTCTCAAACAGGCCCTTTACCAGTAGATTTCCATTTGAAACCAGTACTCTGTTGGATTATGAAAGAAAGTTTTGTCTAGTCAATGCCAGGCTTTTGAATTTATAGCATCCCTGTGTGAACTGTTTTGTGTTTATTTGTATCTAGCCTGCTCCTAATGTATTACTTCATTATGCTTCCGTGACGTTTCGTGAGACTGTTTCAGTTCCTAGCCCAATTGGTGAAACAAGCCTATGTATAAGATCCATCTAATTTACTGAATTTCTTATGAATAAAAAACCAAACACCTTACGCGACGCTGAAACAGCCGTGGCATATACACACGGAGGGTGTATATGCAACAAAAAGGTAATCCTGTATATACCAGACACAAACACTCCAGCCACACCTGTTTTTTTTAATTGTCCAGGCCTAACCCCACTGAAGCCTGTAAAAAACGTCAATATCTTAAAAACACTAATTTCATTTATGAAAGTTTTCCAATCCTGTGTCACCCCCTCCCGTCCCCACCTCTGCCCAGGTTCGTACTCGCGACACAGCTGCACCCATTGGTGCCTTCATGTGGCCTCTGCACTGGTCCATGTGGCTTGGCATCTTTGTCTCTCTCCACGTCACCGCCATCTTCCTCACCTTGTATGAGTGGTTCAGCCCGTTTGGTATGACGCCACGTGGACGCAACCGCGACCGGGTGTTCTCCTTCTCCTCAGCTCTAAATGTGTGCTACGCCATTCTCTTCGGGAGAACGGTGGCCATCAAGCCGCCAAAGTGCTGGACAGGCCGCCTGCTGATGAACCTCTGGGCCATCTTCTGTCTGTTCTGTCTGTCCACCTACACTGCTAATCTAGCTGCCGTCATGGTCGGGGAGAAGACCTACGAACAACTGTCAGGGATACATGACCCAAAGGTACAGAAGTCAGGAAAGTGCAACACTACAAACAACGGCAGTTTCTAAAGTTGACGTTTGAAGTGTGGTTTTGAAATTGACAAATAGTTTCATTTGTATTTCTGTTACACCGTTTTACACCAATTTTTGTCTGTCTTTGCAAAGAT
This sequence comes from Sander lucioperca, assembly GCF_008315115.2. NCBI lineage: Eukaryota > Metazoa > Chordata > Actinopteri > Perciformes > Percidae > Sander > Sander lucioperca. The sequence goes on along the minus strand of NC_050173.1, from coordinate 13,986,552 downwards.
GGTTGTTTTGTCTCTCTCAAGTTCTTTTACATGTCCTTGATGTACACTTGATATAACCGCAGACTGGAAAATTAGGTATCTTTTCTAAATTTTAGTAGTGCCCTTGTGCCCTTGTGAAAGTGCAGTTTTTTAGACTAAATGTAATTATTAAACCACTTTTGTAAGGGCAATTGGCATAATGTAATTGATGCTTTTGCCAATTCACCAACTCTCTGAATCACAAGAGTGCAGGGATATTGAGAGTCAGAAAAGAAAAGAGAAAACAAATGAAGAAATCAGTATAGAGTTTTACAGGAGCTCAATATTAATCAGCAATAATGTTTTTTGAATGCATTCTAATGGTAAGATGACTTTGTTTCTTCTTTTCTGCAGTTGCACCATCCCTCTCAGGGATTCCGATTTGCCACAGTGAGAGAAAGCAGCGCAGAGGACTACCTCAAGAAGAGTTTCCCTGAGATGCACGAGTACATGAGAAGATACAATGTCCCGGCAACACCAGATGGCATACATGAGCTCAAGTAAGACAATCTTATACATACCGTACAGTCCACATACAGTACATCATGCAAACACTGAACATTCGTGGTAGTCGTCGCTGATCCTGGTACACTGCCATATGTCCTCTGATATTTTCTAAACTATCCAACCAGTCATCTCGTCCTTTCATCATTCCCTGAAAATGAACTTTTCACATATGGAAAAAAAAACTTCATCTTTGAAAAAGAAGGGAATGTGAGTTGTGTTTCCAAGAAAAATCGGTCATTCTCCACCACAAGCCAGCCTGTTTGCATTCAGATCTCACCCTCCTCCTTACCCTGCCATTGCTGTCATCCTAAGCTGCTTCGATATTCAACTGGCATCCCTGTGGAGCAAAACAGAATACAGTGAGAAAAAGCAGCTGAATGCAAGGCCCAGGCAGAGGACACAATTTCTTTTTTTTTTTTACTGAGTTTCTAAAATGCTGATTAGAGGATTCAAGGGAAAATGTAATCTTTAGAAAATTACAACAGGGGAACAAGACAGCATACACGCAATGCAACTTTTAATACTCTGTGCTGAGGGTTTACTCCCAAATTGACCAGGCATGGTTACATATTCACATAGTGGGTGAATTGGGTGCATTGGGCACTTAAATCTTACGTTGTAGTTAAATGCATCTACTGTATACTGCATTGACAGGAGTAGCCCTATGGGGAGAATAAACTAAAGATTACTGTAATCCAAACAAAACAGGATGTTGGGATTGCTATGGTTACCTTTATACTTAGAACAAGTGTTGAAGGTGCTGTTTAGATTAAAGTTATTGAAGACCGTTAAATAAGGAATGTTATGTAAGAAAGTTAACTTACGTAGCCTACTTAATTAAAAAAGAAGTTAATGTTGACTTTTTGCCTCACATGGGACATGAACACCAGTCTCCCAGGTGAAAATCCTGTTTGTTTAACCCATCCACCACCCCAACCTACCTCTTAATGCAGAGTTGCTCTTCATACTACATTGTTTTACATGACATACGTAATATTGACAGAGATGGTGTGATCCAGCTTCCAATAGATGATAACAGCGTACTGAGCCAAGAGATGGGCCATAAACGCCTCATATCTATGGTAATAACAACAACTGATAACACCCATGCAATCGGCTGATAACTTTCAAAGCCGGTTATATTTCTTTAAAAATCATCTTCTTCTTTTTTTTTGGAACAAAGACATTTTTTTACTAGAAGCATTTTTCAAAACTCTTCAGCTGTTATTTTGTATTTTACTTTGAATCCTGATCATGATGATATTTTTGATCATGATGGTTTTTTTTATTATACTGGTGTTACATTCTGTCTCTCTGTCCTTTCGTTGCCATTTTCCATCCATCCGCCGCCTGCCTTCGGACTTTCTCTCCTATCCCCAACACATGATTGCCCCACCCATCTACACACCTGTTCCCACTTTCCTCATTATCCCTCCCTGCCTACTCTCCCACCTGTTTCCACTTTCCCTCATCAGTTCTCAGCCACTGCTTCCTCCACCAGTAGAAGCATTTGGCTTGTTCCCTGTTGCCACTCTCCCTCACCCCTTTACATTACATTACATTACATGTCATTTAGCTGACGCTTTTATCCAAAGCGACTTACAATTAAGTGCTTTCAACTGTGAAGGTTCAAACTCCAGACCACAAGTAGTAAGTGCAAATACAGTAGCTTTAAATAGGCAAAGCTACAAAGAAACAAATGAAAGTGCAGGTTCGAAAGTGCAAGTTCAAGATTTTTTATTTTTTTTTTATCCGAGGTGTAGTCGGAAGAGATGCGTTTTTAGCCTTCGGCGGAAGATGTGTAGGCTTTCGGCCATCCTGATATCGGAGCTCGTTCCACCATTTGGGAGCCAGGACAGTGAACAGTCGGGATTTCGTTGAGTGATTAGTTCTCCCTCGCTGTGAGGGAGCAGCCAGCAGTTTGGCTGATGCAGAACGAAGTGGGCGGGTTGGGGTATATGGTTTGACCATGTTCTGGATGTAAGCGGGTGCTGATCCGTTCGTGGCCCTGTATGTAAGTACTAGTGTCTTGAAGCGGATGCGGGCCGCAATTGGTAACCAGTGAAGAGAGCGGAGGAGAGGTGTAGTGTGAGAGAACTTGGGGAGGTTGAAGACAAGTCGAGCCGCTGCATTCTGAATGAGCTGCAGGGGTTGGATGGCACATGCAGGCAGGCCAATCAGGAGGGAGTTGCAGTAGTCTAGACGTGAGATGACTAGAGCCTGAACCAGAACCTGAGCCGCCTTCTGCGTTAGAAGGGGACGTATCCTTCTGATGTTATGCAGCATGTATCTACACGATCGGGTGGTTGCAGCAATGTTAGCAGTGAAGGAGAGTTGGTCGTCAAGTGTTACACCCAGGTTTCTAGCAGTCTTGGTGGGGACTACTATAGAGTTGTCAATTGTTATAGTCAGGTCTTGGGTAGGAGAGCCCTTCCCTGGAAGGAAAAGGAGCTCAGTCTTGTCGAGGTTGAGTTTCAGATGGTGTGTGAACATCCAAGAAGAGATGTCAGTCAGACAGGTCGAGATACGTGCTGCTACCTGAGTTTCAGACTCAGGAAAGGAGAGAATTAGTTGGGTGTCATCTGCTTAGCTGTGATGAGAAAAGCCGTGCGACTGAATGACAGACCCGAGAGAGTTGGTGTACAGAGAGAAGAGGAGGGGACCCAGGACTGATCCCTGAGGAACCCCAGTTTTAAGTGGGCAAGGTTCTGAGCTAGACCCTCTCCAGGTTACCCTGTAGGTTCGGTCTGCCAGGTAAGATGTGAGTAATGAGAGCGCAGAGCCTGAGACACCCAGATTTCGGAGTGTCGAAATGAGGATCTGGTGGTTCACTGTGTCAAAGGCAGCAGAAAGATCCAGAAGGATGATAATGGAAGAGAGAGAGGTTGTTCTAGCGATGTGAAGCTGCTCAGTGACAGCAAGGAGGGCAGTTTCTGTTGAGTGGCCAGCCTTGAAGCCAGACTGGTGGGGATCAAGAAGGTTGTTCTGGTGGAGATAGGTAGAGAGTTGATTATAAATGGCACGCTCAAGAGTTTTAGATAGAAATGGAAGAAGGGAGACGGGTCTATAGTTATTTACATCAGAGGAGTCGAGTGTTGGTTTTTTGAGCAGTGGGGTCACTCTTGCCTCTTTGAGAGCATCGGGGAAACAGCCAGTTGACAAGGAGATGTTAATGAGATGGGTGAGGAAATCTCATTAACATCTCATTTTGTATCTACTTGTCACCCCTGTGACAAGTAGATACAAAAATCCATACACTGATGACTATAAACCATTGTTTGTGGAAATGTACTGACATTTAGAGGTCTATTTCCACTTCTGTTGGTTCTCAACCCTGCACACTATGCATCCATCGTGTTTCAGTTTAATGAACATGTCTCACCATAGACAGCAATTGAAACAAGCAACAACTGCTAACTGCAGCCTGTCTGCTATTTAATTAGAGCATTTTCAGAAAGTGCACCGACTGATGCATTATCAGCCGTCGGACAACTGCCTTGTGCAACTTTGGCTTGCTTATTAAAGGGGCAGAGACACTCGGAACAATGCTTTTATATGCTTTAATAGAGTCTTGCATAACACGAGCTCACACCTGAAACAGAACGATTTACTAGAGAGTATTTTAACCGAAAACAGGTCTTACTTCATGATGTGGAGACTTTCCCCTGATCTACCTCGGGGATTTAGCATTAATGGAACTGCTGTGTCACGCATCACTTATATTAAGTAAAGCCACACCACAGAAATGTGCCCTGTCACTATAGTGCAGTTTTTCACTGATGCCATCCAGATGCAAAGACATGATTCAGCTACTTTTACAAGCGTTACTGAAGGAAAATGATGCAGGCAGGCAACATGTTTTAAACATACAGGTTAGGTAATTGGTTGAAGTCAAGGTAGTCCTCTGATAATAAAATACATAACATCAATACCGTGCTATGGTGAAAAGACCAAGGACAAATGCTCCAACCAATTTCAACCAGTAATAATGAACAGCCAGCTTGCGACTTGAAGATAGTGCAGGATTTCAAACACTGTCCTTGATAACAAGCAAAAAAATAAAGCGAATATCTTGAGAAAGGGCTTTGCCGCATTTGTATCCCAGTAGGCTGTACCTGTCAGTAAAGACATTTTGAGTTGATTTGTAAAAGCCTCACTGAAAGTGTTGTGAATTATTATCTCACCTCTGTATAACACACTTTGAGCGCGGAATGTGGGTAAATTGGCAGAAACTTGCAGACAGGCAGTGATTTTACTGGCTTTTGGCCAGTAAAAGTATTGGAAAACCACTGGCATAAGGTTGAGGGAGAAGTTTGTTGAATCTTTTACATCCCATTTTCAGTGTGGTAAATGGCCTTCTGAAAGTCTCTGTAAAATACACACAAGCACAAAGCAAAATACTTCATTCTCTTAGCATTGTGTTCAGTTTAATTTTTTTCCTCACTTTTAATCAGTCCCTCCAGAAAAACGCGATTATGCGATTGCATAATTCAATGCATAATCAGCGGGGCCGCATTTTTACAAATACGCCACACTTTCGCCCCATAAATTGCCGATTTCCGCGCCAAATATGCGGGGCTTGCATGATTTCATAATCCCCGTATTTTCGTTGCCATATAGTCACATATATCTTAGCAGAAAGTTGAAAATGTTGCGTTTACTTCACACAAGAGCAGCCATTTTCCCCTGTTGCCACTGGAACGTTATGAAGTGACGTTATGAAGTGACGTTATGAAGTGACGTTATGAAGTGACGTTATGAAGTGACGTTATTAAGTGACGTTATGAAGTGACGTTATGAAGTGACGTTATTACGCGACGTGAACATCATCGAAAAGCTGCAAACCCCGCGATGAAGCCATGATGAAACTGCAGTTTTTGCAAGTTCCCGCAATTGTTGCAAGTTCCCGCAATTTCATCGCATAAAATTCCATAAATATCCCGCATATTCCATCGCATTTTTTAAGAAAACGTGCCGCATAATCAAGGATTTTTGCCCGCAACAATCATAAAAAAACTCCTTCTGGAAGGACTGTTTAACCAATTTGTTTATTGGACACAAAACATAGAAACCTCTTAGCGGTGTTTCTCTCTCTTCAAGTGATGATGAAAAATGAACAAAAAAATTATGTTTCAACAACTCTTTTTAGTGTCCGGTATGTATGGGGTTATCCTGTCAAACTGTCCGAACGTGCTAGTGCTCACAAATTCCTCACTTGTCCCACTCGCTGCCGTTATCGTAGGGTAGTGGTCACTGCTAATGGTGCATTCACATGCTCCTCGGATGGTTGTTTTTCAGACTTCGGTGTGTTCATGAACCTCATTAGGACTGGTAAATGCATTGAAGAGTTGTTTTGTGGGACGGGGAGCAGCTGTGTTGTAGAAGCTGAAGTGTATGTACTATAATTGACTGTGTCACAGAGAAACGAAAACCATAGTTTGCAAAAAGTATCGAAACTCGAAAGGTTTGATACATTTACATCAGTATCAACTTGACGGAACCGATTCTGTGAAGAGTCAGTCCACCCATCACTAATCCATTCAGCTTTACCCTACCCATAAAATGAAGTGAAAGCATATACAGTTTTCATCCAACACCTAACAAACAGACAAAAAACAAACTTCTCTTTTTCTTTAAACACACTCTGTGAGGTCAGAGGTATGACATGAGGACAACAACTGAGAAAATAAACCTCAGGGTAGCAGAGCAGGAGTGAGATGACAAAGTAAGTTTAATTTAAGTTTGCGCATCAGGAGGTTTAAAAAGTTTTATAGAGGGTTGCTTTAAAATGTCAATCCCAGAAAAACCCCAGAAGATGTAAGATTTGTCTTAGTGCCATGGTTACATCTGTCATCCCAATGAATTTGGAAGAGTGACTGTGGATCAGTCCCAGTCCATCCGTCCATGTGTTTGTCTGTCCAGTCATCCGTCAAAAACATTTCAAATGCCACTGATCAGATTGTCAGAACGCTCAAGGGCATACTTTAGGTTGACACTCCATCTTTCTTTTGTGGAATGACTGAGTGGTTGCACAAAAAAAAAAGTTTAATTAGATGAATGCTGTATAGTTTGTTAAGTATTAAAGCTGAGCTCTCACCATCTCAATCAAGAACCCGTCATTGCATTTCAGCTGAACACTTGAAAAAGTGTGACATTTTTTGCTACATCTGCTAATTGCTTTGCACTTTCAGTACATCTGTTGTGTGTTTACAGGGCTGACCCTCAGAGGCTGGATGCATTCATCATGGACAAAGCTCTGTTGGACTATGAGGTCTCCATAGATGCAGACTGTAAAACACTAACGGTCGGGAAACCCTTTGCTATAGAAGGTAACACATGGCAGCTTATTATAAGACAAATATCCTGCTTATTTAGGAGAAAAAAATGTTATTTATATATATATATATATATATATATATATATATATATATATATATATATATATATATATATATATATACTGTATATATACAGGGTGCGATTTGCCGAAGGGGATGCGTGGGATTTCTCCCTCTCCGAATTATTTTTATCACCGGTGGGACAAAATGTATTTCCCGCTCAAAGTAATCAATGCTACTTCACCAATAGACCATAGGCTATTATATACCTAAAATAGAAATATTTAAAACTAAGTAAAGCGCTTTAACGTAAACAGTCTATAGTGCCATAGAATGATAAAATCTGAGTGTCAGTTGCTGGTTGTATTTAGCTCCGGGATGCCGGCTACCAGCGGCAGTTGTTTAGCCGCCGATAGGTGACTGTAAGCCGGCTACAGGCACCGCCAGATGACGGTCCGTTCAGGAGCCATGGAAGTTTTGAATTTAGTTGAATTTAAACCGGAAAAGTGAGCGTCATGCGGCGATGATCGTTAAGTTTAGGCACCAAAACGACTAGTTAAGTTTAGAGAAAAGATCGTGGTTTGGATGAAAATACTCCCGAGGAACAAACGAGCGTTTCCTGGGTGATTAGTACTCCGCTCTCCGGCTTGAAAGCTGTGTGTTTTATGTTGACACCACGTTATGCTTTTTCATTTAGAGATTATTTTCCATTGAATATTAAAGTTCATAAATAAGTGTTTTGGCATGCCTTGCTACCACTATCCATGGTATTGAAAGGGGGATTTAATTCTTGCATGTTTTGTTTTGTTGTGCATGACCAAACAACCCCTCCCCCTTCTGCTTTTTTCACAAATCGCACCCTGTATATACAATTTCTGGCATCACAACAGTGTTCATAAAGATGTTATTTGAAATATGGATATATTTTAAGAGGTATTTCTGCATGACCGCAGATTAACTGACCATGATCATTTTAGGACAGCCCTGAATTTAACAATATCACTCAACATTTGCACAGCAGTTAATCTTCTTGCTTTCAACAGCTTAGATCCTCTAACTGTCTGCTGTTAATCTCTGGTCCATTTAGCAATCTCCGTCCTCCCACTGTGAAGATGTTCCCATGGTGGTTGCTTCCATTACAGGCCACCACAGTCCAAGATTCCAGTGTTGTTGTTAATTACTTAATGCACCCTTAAGCCTTCAGGACGCGATACAAATCAATCAGTGTACTTCCTACCGAGGCATGGTACTTCTGTTGCTGAATTTGTCCCACTTTCCCGGCATGCTAAGGAATTCTGACATTTACTCACGATATTAGGTACCTGCTTTGTTTTCGAGAGACAATGGTGCTGTTTTGAGAAACACTGGCAACATTTACCAAGACTCCCTTCTTTTTGATCAGCTGTTATTTTCCTTAGTTGTGTGCACAGCTACAAACTGGTGAAGACATGTAATGGGAGCACATGACATGTTGTGACAGAGGAATAATTGCATTGTGTGTTTGTGTGTTTGTGTGTGTGTGTGTGTGTGTGTGTGTGTGTGTGTGTGTGTGTGTGTGTGTGTGTGTGTGTGTGTGTGTGTGTACATCGGTAGGCTATGGGATTGGACTCCCTCAGAACTCGCCACTCACCTCCAACATCTCAGAGCTTGTTAGTCAGTACAAGTCAGATGGCTTCATGGACACGCTGCATGACAAATGGTACAAGGTTGTGCCCTGCGGGAAGCGCAGCTTCGCTGTGACTGAGGTAGGAACAAACCCACCTGTTACAAACAACAGCAGCAGTTGTATTGTTGTGTATGATGGACACATTTAAATACATATTGTGTTTTGACATAAAATTGTTATATCACCAACCATGGGTATTGGTTTTTTTTTAGTTCTTGCCAAGCATGTCAAAGACAAAAAAAAACTGGTTTAAAGCTGCCCTCAATATTCTTATATTAACAATGGATCAAATGGCTATTCACTATGGGAAAAGGGTCGCTCATAACAAACCTTGCAGAACATTATCCCCCAACTCTTTAGTTCCCCTCAGCTCTACAGAGCATTTTAGCATCTTCGAGCTCATTGGTTTCTGTTTGGTTTTTGTCTCACTGCTCTCATCATCCTCTTCTACCGCTGCAGCAGGCAGCTGTTTTCCCCAAAAAAGGAGCAGACAGACAAGTTAGTGACTACCCGATGAACATTCGGAGGATTTAGCAGCTAAAAAGCCAGAGATTCCCCCTAGGAGTTAGTGGAGATCAAAGTGAGAGTTAGAACTGGACATATTTGTTCGATGGCCAGAATCGCCACTCTAAATGCTAATGTTGCTCAGACTTTGCTGGATGTGTAAATAGGCAACAAGTAGCATCTTGTAGAAAAAGGGACTTCTTGTCTTAAATAAACTCTCTCTCTGGTTATTCAGAATTCATAACTTAACATATCATCATTGTCAGGGGGGTAGCACAAAATTCTGGGCCCTGTAGAAAGGCATTTTCTATGGGCCCCTCCCCGCATCCACAGCTATTCATTCTAGCATCTTTTTGGGCCCTCCTCACATGAGGGCCCTGGGTACTCAGTCCCCTTTTTCCCCCCAGTCCGACGCCCCTGATCATTGTACAGAAGTAGCTTTCCTGTCACTGTCCTTACCTCGCCGTTTTCCTGGCTGTTCTCTCAGAATACTTTTCCTGCACCGCCTCCACAACCTCCATGTACAGTGATTGCTCCTTACTAATTCAGACGGCAGCCCCAGACCCTCCAGCTGCTAACCAAGCTGTGTCCCCATAACTTCAGTCCCAAACAGCCCAGGCTCCGTGGTCCATTCTGTTCTGCTATTACCGAGCACTTAGCTCTCTTAGCAGGCTGGCCGTCTCTCCACCCAGCTGTGACTCTGGAATCCCCAAAAGTGGCTCCTAGCTTGGTGCTGACTGCACACTCACTATTATCAAGAATGCACTAACTTCGTCTTCAAAAAAAGGAATTATTTTCCCTACCTTATTTTTTCTTTCTTCTTTTCTACTTCTGTGTGCAAAGGCATATAAATCCCTGTCGGTTGCTCATTATGATGTCTAATTAAGAAGCACTCATGGTGTGTGCCTTTGAATGACAGCATTACCTAAACACCTAAATACATAAATTTAATGACTTCTGAGTCTCATACGAGTAGCAGAAGTAGCACACTGCAGTGCAACAGATTCAGTGTCGCTGAAGAGAACCATTTTCCACCGTGTAACAGCTGGACGTGTCACAGATGCTATCTACTGTTGCAGACATTTAAATTGCTCCAGGTGCTTTTCATTTTGCAGCATCATGCCTCCACCTGCCATCAGTGACAGTAGAGAAAGCTGCTTGACCCGTATTTTGCTTCACCTGTGTGTCGTTTAATTTTATATATCAGTCAGGTGCTGTGCAGAAATCACAGAGTGATGATAATGTACACACTTCTAGTTTCATGTTAAAGATAATGTTGTACAATAAGTGATATAAAGTATGTATCATTACATTGAATCAACCTAAACTCTGAGTAGCATGTTCTTGCACAGTTACAATGTGCTGTCAAATAGAACACTGGACAACATCAGAGGGAAATTTATGTGATATAAGCAATATGAATTACTGACCAGGCTGGTTCAGTAAAGTCCTGCTCAGCATTTTTTGTTGTTTTTTTTTGCAATCTTTTATTCCGATAAATGACTGCTACATCACCACCGGCAGCAACAAGCCTGTGATTCTGAAAAGATGAAAAATCTGACGCATTGGCTTCAGCGATGTCAGCCAAACTCTATGGCATCCGTCCAGCTCTCTGTCACCCCAAAGAAGTTGATCCCATTTGAAGTAATAAAATCAATACCAATAAATGACATATTATTCAATTACCTAACATTAAAAGGACCCAACTTAACATTACCGAGAAATAAATTGCCATCAAAGGGACGAAGATTATGAATGTGTTATGTGCTTTATTGACGTTATTCATAGATTTTTGCAGCAAATTTATGCAACTAATCAATGAGTGTAGTGAACCAAAGAAAGTAATAAAAAAAAATTGTAAAAAATAGAAGTGGAGTTTTGGATTATAATATTGCTTTGAAAAATGATTGTTCTATATTGTAGCGTGCAGTGAAAAGAGACAGGAAGTGTGTGTGTGTGTTGCCAAAACTTTGGTAGAATACGTGCTTAAATGTGCTGATCCAAGGAACGCCCTCAGCTGTGAGGAATGTTGGAGTGGGTTGATGCACAATAACTTACACTTCTTTTTACTGGAGCAAAGTATTAGATTAGATTCATGTAATTTATCCTCGGTGAGCTTGTCTTGCTGTTAAAGGATAATTACTATACTATATTATACCACTTACATTTTATCTTTTCCTATCCCAATTAATTCCCACAAAGTTGAAAATGTCTTCCCCAGCAGTGAG